>NW_023998422.1:9081409-9103511 GCF_014805625.2 Glossina fuscipes
TAAGTGCAAGGTAAAAAGTTAACTGAATATTGTTGGTTGCTTGCCGAAAGAATGAAAGTTAAAGTCACAAATCTCTCAAACCGACTTATTACCTATTCAAGGCCTGACGGCCGTCATAGTCCCTACCTTTGACTTTTATACTTTTTATATTTTCAAAAAGGAAAGCAAAAAAAAAAAAAAAAAAGAAACAGTCATATGGAAAAATTTATTTAATATAAATTTTGTTACTTGAAAATTATCTAAACTTTATTTGTGTTTGCATTCCACACATCAACAACATATATTTGCATAACTGCTAAAAGTTATATACCATGATATGTTTGTGTATAGGGAAACAAAAATGTATCTATAAATATAACTGCATACGAAGCATACATACGCGTGAAAATTTATATGTATATGTGTGTGTGGGGGTATATATATATATATATATATATATGTAGATAAGGCGATAGAATTGTGACATTTGTATGAACGAACAACAACTAAATACGCAAAACACACAAAATGAAAATGTTATCTTCTTTATTTGCCCAGATATACATCTACAAGCACACATACATTCGCGTAAATGCACTCAAAAGGGCTGAAGTAGCTTCTCTACCAGATTATATATTAGCAATTTTAATACACAAATCTGCACACACATGCATACATATACACATACACACACACACACACACACACACACACACACACACACACACGCGTAATATATATATATATATTATATGGCATACACATATGCACTTACTTAAATGCACGCTACGCTATATACAACATTCAACAACACTATTTCAACGTACATGCGATGAAAAAACAAGTGTAAAGATGTGCGAGGCAAAAATATAAGCTTTTGTAACAATTCATTTGTGCATGTGTATGCTTACACAATCAGCAACACGGTAACAACAAGTTAAAAGACATAAAAATTGATTATATATGTAAAGCAAGCACTCATTCATAATATGCACACAATCATCCGCCACTGAACAAAAAGCAAAAAAAAAGAAAAAAAAAACACTTGAGCCAACTAAGTAACAAAAAAAAAAAAAAAGAAGAAAAAATAAATCTCTTCACATGCGTATTGAAACACGTTTACGTGTGTATGCTCTTGTAAACAAACTCACTCGGTCTTATTGCTTAAACGATAAGCTAAACTGTTCGCGATAGTAGTGGTGAGTAGAAAATTCTTCAATATAAGCGACCATATTTCTTATTTACTATGTAAAAAAGAGAATGCAAGAGATGAGGTGCTACCAGCTTCTATCTCACCTCATTTTATCCAATAACTTTAGCACAAATTTTCATATATACGAACGCGAGCAACACACACATGCACACTTCTCCAATTACACTCGGCTTTTCGCAGGCATTTATGAGTGTTTCGTGCAAACTGGGCGTTACTTAGGGAATATTTTTGTTAACGCCTTTTGAGTAATTTATCTCTTAAATATTATCGTTATTATTATTATTATTATTGTTGTTGTTGTTGCTTTCTTATAGCTATTCAAAAATTACGCTTGTTTTCGTTCGTTCGCTCGTTCGTTCGTTCTCTTTCTCCTTCCATCAGAATTCAATTGTTTGTTAATTTCATTGTACGGTGAGATGCTTGTATACAGCTTCGCATAGAAGTCATGTTTTTTTTTTTAGTGTTTCGTTTATTTTACGTCAATAACAACATGACTAATATCTGATTTTTCCTTTATGCCCGAGTTTATGTGCGTGTATGTGTGTAATACATATATATATATATGTATATATATATTTGTATATATTCGTAAATATACGACGTTTGGTTAAATGTGCGAAATACGTTAAAATGATTGTTTGTGTGACTAAAGGAAATTATTTCATTTGAGGGTATTTGTGTTTATTATTTTTATTTAACTCTCATTCGCTCTTGAGTAAATTTAACAGAAGAAAGAAACAAAAAAAAAAAAAAAAAAAAAAAAAATGCAAAAAAAAAAACGAGACAAAAAAAATAAAAATAAAAACTTTAATATAGTTTAAGGTTTGAATTTGCTGCTTTTTTTTTTTTTTTTACTTTTCTTTTTTTCGCAATTGCTCAGTCACATATAACCAAAAGATGCACAAAAATACAATATTAACAACAACGAAGGCAACCACTGAAAGTGCACACTTACCCAGTAACTGAGTGCAAAGATATTTTTTAATTAAAAAATCGTCATATTGAGTAGATATATAAAAAATTCAAAAGAAAAATTAATTTTTTCATTTATTTTGACAATATTCACATATATATATATATATATATATATATATATATTTATTGATTCGCAACCAAATTTCTCTCATTTATATAATTTCCATGTCCATCCGAGAATTTGCGATAAAGCCTTGATATTTGACCCACATATAAATTTTACTGCATACAATTTCGGCAGCCTACAATATCATGAGTCTTCACATTGTCAAATATCTATAATAACTTATTTTTTACTCAGATTTTATTTCTACATAGTAGCACTTGGCACGAGTCCAATCAAGAATTTTGAAAGAAATATTGAAAGTATTTTTATTATTATTATTATTATAAACTTAGCCAGAGAATAAATTCTAAGACTAAAGTAGTCTTCAAGCAATAGCATCTAAGGCTTTCGGCTTTATTAAAAACTCTACCGCACTTGAGATTTGACCCCACGACCATTGAGTTGCTAGTCGAGACTGTTGCCTACTCGGCCACTCAGGCGGATAATATTGAAAGTACAAATACAAAGTTGTCCGAAATTAGCCCATTGCAGTCTACGTTTTCATCTTTGCTAGAAGGTGGACTATCTTCATACTTGGTTCGCGCCTCCGTTAGGATAATTGAGTATTGGATCATATTGAAAAAATAAGAAAATTATTAAAGAAACTAAATAATTAATTTAGTCAAAGAAATAAAATCTTAAGCCACTAAACAAATTAAAGATCGGCAAAGCCGATCCTTAAACACACTATACCAATACGTCTAGTACAATTATTCGTTCGTCTGTGACAATAATGCATCAAAAATTACATATTGCTTTCATGCAAAGGCATACTTTCCGTTAAAGTCCGCATATTCGCGAATGGTCTAAACATTACATGGCGAGTACAAATTTAGCAAACTCAATTTATTTGCTGAAAATTTTATTATTTTTTAATTTCCGTCATAAAAGATAAGAATTTAGAGTTTCTGTCTATATAAGGGCTTGCTTTTCATGATAACCTTTATATATGACAAGGTCCGAATTTTCTACTATTACTTTTTTTCCTGTTCAATTGGCTACAATGAGCCAATCTGCATCGTAAAATACTGAATATTAAATTCCTTTCTGAAGGAAAATTTGGAGAGGAATACAAGGAATAGACCCGAGTGGTTCAACTTTGGCTCACTTAATTTTGTTTTATTTAATTATTATCATAAATAAGCTTTCACCACAAAAAAATGAACAATTACGATTTTTTTCGCATATAGCGTAATGTAAATTCGTTAAGATTGATCAATTGAGTCAATGCATTATAAAACACAAAATATTGAAAATTAGACCTTTTTACCATAAAAAGACTCAATTTTCGTGGGATTTGTTATATGAGAGAGGATTGAAAAAATTCCCTCATCCGATTCAAATTTTTCATACCAAGTTAGAATTACATAGTGAAACACTTTGAAAATTACACTTTTACTTATTTTCAACAGTCGTTACCGGGGTGGCCGAAAAAGATGATCGATCCAAACCATTTTCGATAGGGTTTGTCCTTGGGTCAAAGCGCATTGTTGTAAAAATTTGCCACCAGTGGCTTGAATGCAAATATACATGGACAGACATCAGACGGCCAGATAGGCAGTATAATAATAGATGAGTCTATCTTAAGCCATTCTGGATGTTATCTACGTCGGCACAAACTTAATATATCCTACACCAAAAGTGTCGTATAATATAACAACAAAAAATAAAAATGTAAGTAAAAAACGAAATCATACTCGAGTGGTTAAGGCTAGTACAAGTGCTTCCAACATTAGAAAGTAAAGTGTACGAGTTAAAAGCCAAACAGACCAATTCTGACAATCCAATATTCAGGCAAGATGTTAAAGAAGCTATTGTTGCCAAGAAGATCTCCAATCCACAATTAACTCTTGGGGAGATGTTGCAAAAGAAAGTTTATGCGATCAAACTACTTTGGGATGTAAGCGCCAACTGTGGAAATATTTCACTCTCAGGATACAAAAAAGAACGTACGCCAAATCTCGCCTTTGGAGAATTAATCGCAGAGCAAATTAACTTTTTAGAAAATAATGGTCGGCATTCTCTTTTTACATATCATTGCAAGAGAGATGGCCTGTCTTCTGCCTGTGCAGACCGCAAACCTTGACCTGACGAAAAATTCGACAGTGCTATCATCCACAATACCCATATGTTAATCCTAATCTCGTCTCACCTCTATATCCAGTCAACTTCGGAAAAATCAAAAGCAACACATTAGGCATAGCATGTCAATGGATTGCCGCTCTACGTTTGAGGACAAAATCTTACAGTCAAACATACACTTTCTATTGCCTAATCGTTTCGAATATTCGAATATTAGTTTTTGGCAATTAATCCTATGGCCATATTGAAAATACCCGGAGAACTTAAATTGATTTTATTAAGCTGCTACACTAACTATCTGATCTACTTTTAAAGAAAAGTAGAGCCGATAATCTTAGCTGCTAATGGTCATCTTACGTTTAGTTCAAGAATTTGTTCCTTTGATCTAAACAAATTCTAATAATAATAATAGGCTTTCCTGATAGGTTTTTCAGCGTCCATTAAGACATCGCCAAAAACCTGCAGTTGCTTTAATTCTTTTAAATCTCCTACCCTGGACTAATTTTGGCCCAAGGATATATTAGGTTCGAGCGGATGTACAGAACATTCGGAAGCACTTGAGACCAGATTTTAATATACCCATCGATTCAGAATCACTCTTTGCATCGATTTAAATTGGTCTGTCCATCGGTCCTCTAAATTTACTTTTGTCTGTCCGTCTTGTATTCTTGCCTGCTTGAAGTAGTGCAAGCGCGTAATAATCGGCCTTGCCCAACAATAGCGTTCCTACTTGTTTTGTATTATATCACATAGTACTACAACTTATCCGAGTCAAAATGCTCATCTTTAGCTTTTACGTCACATCGATACAAACATACATACATACATACATACATATACATACATTTTGTAAACTTTAACTGAACTCTATTATATTGGATACATTACGAAACTCAGAAGCATTTTCAAAAGATCGTCTTACGCGTTATGCATGCAATCTCTGCGATGCGTTTCTTAACTAATTTTTTGTCCAAAGTCGAGCGTCTGTCGAGCGATAGAATATTGACATCGACGACAGAGTAAATATTCATGACCTTACACTAACTTTGTTAGTAGAATAATGCGAGCCAAGTGTATAATTCTTCTTCTCCCATTACCATACATATAAGAGACATCCTCCGTTGACCAAAAAAAAAATAAATAAATAAAATAAAAAAAAAAAGAATTAATTTAACGCCTTGAAGCTCCAACAATAACAATTGATTAAGTTAGAAAAACCAATCAAGTATATCGAAAGACAAGATGAAGCGATTTTTATACCCTAGAGTACCCTTGGTAAAGGTTTACTGGGATTTAAGATGGCGCTGCTTCACGCAACACGTTAACTAGCTTTTGTTACATAAAGCGTTTCAATATTACTTTCTGCAGCAATTTAAGCATCGATGTTTGTCCGTCCGTCCAAATGATATTTGTCTGTATATTTTTTAATCAAGTCGAAATTTTCACGATATTTTGATATAATTATACAGAGTTCTATTCTTTGTCTCAAGGACAAACGCCACTTTCACAACTACTCCTTATAAAACACACTCTATTCTTAAAAAGTCATTATCAACCATTAACAACACCATAGTGGGTCACGGCCTACCGTTAAGTTCCCTATATCATCTTAAAATTAATTATATAACGACATTTCAAAAGAAGACGTTATATGGGACATGTGCCGATCCGAATCATTTTCAATAGCGCTCGTCTTTGCGTCAAAGCACATCGGAGTATCGAATATGGTTAATGTGTCTGAAAAATTGCGGCGTATAAGTTGAGCACAAAAAACAAAACGGACAGACGGACAGACGATCTTAAATCGATTAAGAAAGTGATGAAGAAATTGATTCCGCATCGGAAGATATACTAAAAATTATTTAATTAAGTCTCGGACTTGTTCAATCACAATATTATTTTGAAAATGCTCTGCCGCATATTGACTTTGACAACTTTGCGGACACCGAACTCAAATTAATTTCGTCATTCGCTTTCCATAACCAATATTTCGTCCATCTACCTGTTATGGGCATTTTCATAGTCGCCGTAGTTCGGGTGGAAAGCAAAAATTCACAATTCAGTGTCGAACGTAAGGCGAAGAAGAAGAAGAAAAGCTACCCCCTAATGTCAATGCATATGAACATCAGTTCAATGAATGACAAAGATCCACGTGGCGTTTATTGTCATCTTTGTAGGCTCAAAACTATCTAATATTTAAACAAATGTGAAAGTTATATTCGGTTGCGACCGAATCTTTTACATACTACATCGTCATCGTAAAAAAAATATAGAATAAGGAAGAGAACCAAATTTTCATACTTCATTGCAACGAGCGGGCCTGGCTGATAATTTCTATTTTCAGAATAAAAGTGGAAATTTATACGATGTATATGTTGTACTTGATGTGTGAGTGAGCGTAAAGCAAAGGTGTTCGCAATTTTTGTTGCTTAGGCTTGTGAGCGTTATAGGTGTGTTCGTTGACCGATTTGGTCCATTTTCAAACTCTCTTGCGGAAAGTTTGAACAGATTTAGTTTTGCTTTTAAGATTTCTGTCGTCTTTGCATATAGTATGCACTTACATGTATGTGCAAAAGCATAAGCATAATTCACAGTTAATTTTAAATTTCTCTGCCATGTTTGAGAACAACTTTAGACAGCAATTGATTTGTGCATGGGTTCATGTACGGATTTAAAATTCGTTTCCTCTTACAAAACAAAAAAAAAAAAAGAAGAAACATAAAAAAACTAAGAAAAAAAGAACATTTGAAAAATATTTAAAATAAAAAATTTTTTTTTAATTTTTAAAAAATATATATATATATATGTGCATATATATATATATATTTACATCTAGAGCTAAGCACGTATAAAATGGACGTGGAAGAGAAAAAGTGAAGAAAAAGTAGAAAAACTTTTATGGTTTCACTACCTGGTATATTGACTTTGGTGCCCGTTATCATAATCACGCACACGCTACACATGCAATACCTTCTTACATATATCAATCTTTGAAATGACAGACACACGCAAATTAACTGCGTAAGTCTTTTGTTTTGTTTCCTATTTTAATTTTTTTTTTTTTCTGCTTCTTCTTCTTTTTTTTAGTGAGAAATCGAGAAGCGATAAGAGCAATATGCGTATCGTGTGGAATAGTCTAAGAAAGCATTGAATCGCATAACATTAAATGTAACAAAAGGTACATTTGATATAACTTTTCTTGTCGGCTTTTCTTGCCCTCAGGCCACTTTAAGTACCGATAAGTACACATTGATTAAATTCAATTAGAAAAAAATTCCTAAGAAAGACAAGAGACAAAAAACAAAAGCAAAAATATGCGCTCGACAAGAGGAAAAATTTTTTACTAAACAAAATCAATAATCGATATTTGGTTCGAGTCCGCTGAACGTAACGTTTGCTTTAGAAAATTTAAAATAAAAGAAAATACTAACTAAGTCAGTTAGACGAGCGTGCAATTGCCTAACAGAAGCAAATCAGTTTAGAATAGAATGCCATTTAAAGGCAAAGCGTTCTCAATCTCTCTTTATAGGAAAAACAGGAAAGAAAAAAAAGAAATTGAATTTTCTTAAATAATTAAAAATATTAATAACATTTGAAAGAAAAACAATTAAAAGAAGAAAAAAAAAAAAAGATTAAATAAACTTTAAAAAAAAAAAATAAATAAATAAATAAAAAATGGTTCAATTAAATGCTAGTGGCAGCGGTGAGTTTACGTTTGAAATCACTTTAAAAGATTAAGACCAAAAAGATATAAGACGATCAGAAATACAAATGCAATGACTTGAGTTTTTATTTTTTGTTTTCAAACTTCGTTTATTATATTTTTACTTACGGATTAAAGGATACTTAATAAAATAATAGAAAAAAAAAATGTAGTATAAATTAAATTGAAAAACAAAAAAAAAAAAAAATTCAAAATTCAAAATAAAAAGAATTAATTTAATTAACTAAAAATAAGTCAAGCAATGCGAACGGTTTACGGTGTATTTCGAAAGTGTACAAAAGAAAAAAACAAAAAAAAAAAAATCTCTGAAATGCAAACAAGAAAGGAGTTGAAGTGAAAGGCGTTTGCGAAAACGAAATACATACATACATGCTCATATACCTATACACATGCATACGCATACATATATATATATAATACGAGCACATATACAATTGCATATGTATTTTTACACATGTTTACGCATCTACGTACATATGCATACGCTTGTGTTTGTACTTGCAGATATATGTATGTATATGAGCGAGTGCATGCGTAAACACGAATATGAATAAATATAGCCAGTGACTAAACTGCATTACTGCGTGCCTGTATGTATGTATGTATGTATGTGTGTGTGTGTGTATGTGTGTTACTGTTAAATAAAAAAAAAAAAAAACTGTTCACTAATGCTTATCAGGACAAGCTCAACTGTCTTATTGACACACGTTGGGCTTTGTAAATAGCTTTAAGGAAGATGCTCTTGTCGGAAGCTCTTGATTTTTAACTGTCGTAAGGGCCTAGTTTTCTTTAAAAATATCATCATAAGTGCGATTTCATGAGTTTTAGATAAACGATCAAAATAACAAAGCAAAGTCGGCATTTCATCTTCGGACTTAAGCCTATCCACCTGCAGAAATCTTTTCTTTTAACATCTTGTCTCACTTATTGATAAAGTGCACGCTTTCGTTTCTTCCTTATTTCGATGCAAAGTCTAACAGCGATTAGTGACTGATTCTACAATTACGCAACATTTTAAAGGATTTTCACCAGAGAACCCAATTAACGTTACAGCGTAATGGATAGGAATACTGAAGGAAATGTTTTTTTCGGCCACAATGTGAACGGCTTCGTCTATGGCTTTTTTAGCACTTAATATATTTCTCACATAAGAGCTGTTGAAGGAAAAGATTCATTGCGTTGTGTTGTTAATAGGTCATCAATCAAAAAGTTAGGCAGATATCATAGATAGATGGATAGATCTAACCAACTAATTCGATCTTTTCAACTTTATCGTGTCCTGTCAACATATACGTGACATTAATGATTCAATTACAGGAAAAGCTTGCAAGGCTTGCTCTCCATTCAATTAAAATAACTCCACCACTATAAGTTACAAAGCGTCCACCTCTAGCTTGTAGAAAAAATTGCAACAACCTTTTGATCAGACTTGGAACTTCCCACCTGTCTTTCATTAACTGATCAAATCTACAGATAAACTTATATTAAATAATAGATATGCATATGAGTTTGTTGTGTTTTTTTATAAAATACAACCTTAGTTACAGTACACATATTGCAAAGCTTATTAATTGAAACCATCATCATCTTTAGTGTTTTGCCGTTTATTGTGTCGCTTGTAGCTCTACCTTTCGGTAGAAATTTGTCGGTTTCGAGGCAAAATAAACATCGTCTCATTTTCGCACCGTTCCGACTTTTATGAACCTCTCGTCCGCTAAACATGACTGCATCGATCAGAAAACGTGCTAATCGTACGGGTCCAGGTCTGCCTAAGGTCAGCCTAAGTTGCAAAGGGACAAACGTACGTGAATTTCTTGGTTTTCACGACTATGTGAATTCCAAGACAACTTAAGCGTTTCGTACAGCGTTAGCTGCATCTTCTAGGTCTCCAGGTTAATTCAGTTAAAAGAACGATAGCTTGTAAACAACTGAAACTTACATCTTCAAATATCAATATCGAAGCTATCTGTGTATGAAATTTCAGGAAATTTGAATGCTTCAGGTGCGTTTTATGAAGTAACCAAGACCTCAGTGGAAGACCATCATTTGCGCACCTAATATATCTGATATTAAGTTGTTCTAAGAACAGCCTAAAAAGTTCGCACCACTCGTTACTACTCATTACTTAGTTGAGTTAGTGTCGTTACTATGAACTTATAATTCAAGTGCTGTTGAGAAGGGAGTATAACGTGCATTTTTCGAAGAATTGTGTTTTCTACTCTTAAATAAATTTGTGATTGATTCATAATCAATCCGCTTCCGTCAATGAAGTGGTGATCGAGAAGTGCATAGCGCAGACCAATGAAGGCATACATGCGTTGTCACTACCATCAATTTTTAATAGCCACCAGCAGCTAAGAGAGGAAAACACCATGTGTCAAATATTGCAACAACATTGGAAAAATTTTTGAAAAATTTGCAATTTCTTTCTCCATGAAGGTCTTTTGAAGTGTTACAGGGTTTTTTGTCTTCCAACCGAGACTTGGTTAACTGATAAAACTTTTAACGTACGCGTGACCCGATAACAAATTTCAGCACTCCAATGATCGTCTCTGATCGTTGTAAGAATAAAAAGCGCAAAACACTTTTAGTTCAGATATAAGATATTTTAAGAATAAACACTGATTGACTTACCCTTTTCCTTTTGATGGAGTCAGGAAAACTAGATAACTTTTCCTTACTGTAAGATCATCACAGTACGAACGATTTGCTCAACCCCCTTTCTAGTATAAACCAGTAATTAATAAGAGCCAAGCATTTTCTAGCCATTGTCATGGTAAAGTTGGGATCTAGCCGTTGCTTAACCACAAGTAATAATTAAGCCAACTGATGTGTTATTGTATTGAAGAATCTCGACTTAAGTTAGCCCGATATCAAAATATAGGTAGCATTATAACGTGGGCAGACCAACACTGTGTTTACGAGAAATGCAAACCATCCAGGAGTAACTACGACACTCTCTGAAACAGGAATCAGATCATAATTACGTACACTCTTATGTTGACTTCTTCGTGGTCACGGTAATAACGTTGAGACGTGAAAGAATGAATTTTTTCATCATTATGTGGAGAACTCTAAGATTATTTTGGCTGCGTAGATCTTTACGATATCGAAAGATATCTTACGAATGCCTTGGCTCGAAATAAAAAACAAAAAAATAAAAATTTTAACACAAATGGTTAACCTATCGTCGTCTGCCGCTTTACCTCAAACTACTCTTTCGAATAACAACGTCCGCGCTTTTAACCATTAAACGCATGAATACGTATTTTTAATAAGTAAAAATTGAAATCAACCGGAAATGGCGGCAGGGAAAATAAAGAAAAAAAGAAAAGCTAAATAAAACTTTTGCTTTAATTTTCAAAACAATATATTGACATATTTCTGCACCGTCATGCCAAAATGCTACTTTAGCTTTACTAGTTTACTGCCTACAATAATATAATACCTCAGACATTAATAATAATGTCAGTCACTACATTGAAGTCAACGAAAACGGGTAAAACAATTGTTTTTAGCACTCAAACATTGTATTTGCCACATGGCCACTGGGGAATTCTACAACTCAGTCTTCTAAGTTTTTTCGCCTCTAAAGAGCCACTACTAGGCCAGGCTGAGATTCCACATTGCAAAGAGCATCAGCCAGTAGATGTTTGTGTGGAAAGCCTTTTACAATGCCCTTTGCAGTAAAGTCCAATGGATGGTAGAATAGGCGGATAGGCAATAGCGACCTAAGTAGCTATCCAGTTAGCTATTCTATGCGCATATTAGACTCTGCCGCAGAGGATAGCGATCTGTTGCTTTAATCGCTTGTCATGCCGACAGATTTTTGCACGGGTTGTGAGCCAATAGAAGTGGACATCAAAGCAACAATCTGGTTGTCTTTCCACCTTGTCGCTGAAAAGTCAACATCATCGCAATAAATTCCCTTAAGAATCGGCGTTTTCGTTAGTTTCCTCTTGTCCACGTGTCCACAATAAGGCAATCTGTTCTGTTATATAGTTCTCTAGATCTCTTGTTGCTCGGAGAGTGGGGTACCATGCTCCATACTCCTCGAAAAATATAAACTTCTTCTTCTTACTTGTTTTCGTTGCATTTCAACTTACGCCATCACTTTAATGAGCAATACGAGCAATAAATTTAGATCGCGATCAATATCTGTCGGTACAAAATACAAGTCCAATAATATTCCTTATGTTTTCCACATTCTACGCTATTTGTTGTACAGGATATATTAACTTCGTGCGGATGTATGTAACACTGAAAAGGGCTTCAGATAGATCCACTTTGCGTTAGATTAAACGATTCAGAATCACTTCCTTAATCGACTTAATCTTGTCCGTCTGTGCGTCCGTCTTTCGTCTGCCCTTGTATTTACGTGCTCAAGCTCCAGATCACAATTTTTGGGACATTTTGACGGAATAGGCGATACGCTGACTTGTTTTGGGCTCAACGTGAACCTTAACGAAAATGCTTTCGGTCACTTTTTTTTTTTCGACCGCTCTCCATATAACATCTTAGTTATATGAAAAATAATTATACGAAGAAAATTTCTTCGACATTGTAAACTGAACTGGAAAATATACATACAAAATATCTCATTTTCAAAATTTCACGTCATAATTGGGTCCACAACAGTAATTCGAGATAGAAAGTAACTTTATTTGGACCATACACCTCTATTTTTTGGATCGTATTCCATGTAAGATTTCTAATGGAAAACAAATAAGAAAATTATATTCGGTCGAAATCGAATCGAATCTTTTATACCCATCATCGTGATCCTAAAAAAGAAGCAAAAAAACTAAATTTTCATACTCTATAGCATTGGACGGGCATGGTTTTGTTCTATTTATCTGATGTATTTCTTGCAATTAATAAGTGGCAAGCAAAAAACACGGAAAGCTAAGGTGTTCACAGCTTTTCTTACAAAGACGTGTGGGCGTTGTAGGCGTGTTTCTTGAAAAGTTTGCGTAAACTTTCAAATCTTTTTTTGCAAATTTATGTAAATTTTGCGAACGGAAGGGTGTTTATCACAGATACTACAAAGTTACGCAGGCGGACAGAGGGACAGATGAATGAACGGACTTGCTTAGGTGCATTCTGAATGTTTGACTGGCCCAGAATTTATGTACTTTATGGGATTTTTGAATCTTACTTGTTTGCGTTATAAAAGTTTTGAAAAAAATAATTAAATTCTGACACACAATAAAACTAAACACGCGTGACCGATTTTTTCCATTTTGTCACCCATAGCATAACATACAGCCAAATTTTTTTAAATTTATCCCGTTTAGCTTATGAGTAACTAGCAAAACACAATTTTTTATTATTTTGAAGAACATAGCTACCCTTACTTTACGTAATATTGTAGGCGTGTCCTTCAACAGATTTAGCTCATTGCCGATACGAACATATAATACCTGGTGATGAAAATTTGCCTATGGTTGTAATTTGATATAAAAATTAAAGGGACCAAACATGAATTGCATTCCATATAAGAGTTGTGATGAGTAGTGAGCCCTTTGGCAAAGAGGTGTAAGTTGTAATATTTTATGATGACAATTGGTCCATGATAGTAATATAATCGTGAAAATTAACTGATCTGAATCACATACAGGGTACACTTTTACACCCTACATCACTTGTAGTACAAAGCATGTTTAATTCATGCAGAAGTATGAAGTAGAAGGACTTGAGATAGATCCACCTTTTATTATATCTATCGAATCGGAATCAATTTCTGAATCGCTTTTTGAATCGATCTAAGGTTGCCTGTTCGTCTGTCCTAATGTCCGTCTCGTTTTCGTGCGTTCAGCCTACAGGCAATTTGGTACACTGACATGTTTTGGCTCGAGAGGGGCATGGTTCGAGTCCGACTACTTTTCCAACCGCTTACCATAGGAGACCTTATTTTGAAAAGACCGTTTAATGAATAAAGCAAGCGAAGTGGTGTCGGTTATTTAAGGGCGGGTCGTGGCCTCTTAAATTCAGTTTTTAGTGTTTTTAAAAGTTTTTTTATTTTATTTCACTGATAAATTCTTAAACGCGTATTGTGTCCGCGAACTAGAAAATGATCGATATGTTAATCACGTTTTCGAATGGAAGGACCGTTAACCATTCGCTTCGTATTCCAGTAGGACAAAACCCTTCAAAACTAATACCAAAACAAAAAGAGGATTACATATTTAATATTTACATCCGCCACAAAAACTACACACATGATTTTATTCTGTTTACATTATTAAGAAATTTAAAATTTTCAAAATTCCTGGGACGAATAATATTCCATATTATACCCCTCTTTGCATAGATACAATATTCGACCGGAAGATCAGCCCACTAACATCCTGTTTTGACAGTTGAATCCCTTCGTAAATATGCTCACGATAAACAAAAAATATTGAACTATTAGTGAGAGAGTTAAAATTCAGCGAAAGCATTCCTGGATTAGTTAAGAATCCAAGGTTAAGAAAATTGTGTTCTGTTAACAAACACGCCCGCAATAGATAAGAAACTGAAACTACTTTGAAAAAACGCCGACAATTTTGTTCAATATTTTCAATAGCAACTCCCGATATAAGTGAAGTATTGTTACTTAGATATTTAAGGTCTCCTGAGCTTAGGAATAAGTTTACAATTAATAAACTATTGAACAACTGTCAACTTCTTAATCGATCTTAAGAGAAAAATTTCTTAATTATTTTCTTTCTTCTTTTCCCCAAGGTCACATACATACGGTAGTATTGGATAAAACTGGTAAACGATCCTTTGGCATATGTATAGTAAGGGGAGAGGTGAGCATCGTACTATTCACGCTTAAGATTTACCTACAAGCTTTCGCGTTTTAATCTCTATCTTCAAATAGGTTAAAGACTCGCCGAATACAAAAACGACAGGAATTTTTATAAAAGGCATTGTACCCGAGAGTCCAGCACATTTATGCGGAAAATTAAAGGTAAGTAAACTGAAGGACTTTGTAAAAAATTTCGTTTCGTTCATTTGCATTGCACGGAGAATGCTATATGAATTTTTCCAATCCATACATAGTACTAATAATAGAATAAATCATTGATCTATGATTCTGTAAATTATTCGTGTAACTTGTACAATTTTTTCTTCGAGAGCCTTTTTAATTTTCGTCACTTTCAAAAATGGTAACAAGAAAACTATAACTCTTTGAAAAATTCTCGATATGTTTAGATCAAATTTGCTCCTCACTCTTTTGTTCTATCCTACATGATGAAGACGAGTAATATGCGTATTTTAATAAAAAGTATAAAAAAAAATTAGATGAATAACGTGGCGGACATAGACGGAGAATTAAAAAAAAAAAATCTTTAATCAAATAATCAGTAAAATAATTAAAAATAATAACAACATGTAGCACATCTAACCCCAACTTTACTAAGAACGAAACAAAGAACTCTGTGTTCAAATTGGCCCTTTTTTACACATCCCAGCGAACTTTTGGTTGTTAATTTGCTGAGTAAAAGAAGAAAAAGAAATTTGCTATACTAACTTTTTTTTTGAACTTAGCGGCAAGTAAAACACTAAACTTGGCCCTATGGCACTTCGTGTCTTTCTTTAATATCTTTTCAAAAAAAGGCTTTAAAAGGATACCTACTAGATATATGAGTGTCCTACACTAAATTTGGAACAAATGAATATAGGATCACTTCTCGTATACGAGTTTTCATAAGAGAAAATAGGAAAAGGACGCTTCAGAAAGCCAACAGTGTTTTTAATCAACATTAAACTCTAAATCGATTTATCCGTCTGTCCGTCTGGTGTAAATATTCTCCTGATCGCAAAAATCAAGCTTTCGTCTTCAAATTCGGCAAAAACAGTGAAAGTTCTTGCGCACAGATTGGTAGTGAAAATGGTCGAAATCAGTTCACGCCCACAGTGCCAAGTAAACTGGGAACAACTTGAAGGCAAAAACAAAAATTGTTTTTCGTTGATTACCCAAAAACTACTATGGATAAGACTATTAAAATTTTCGTGTATATTCTATGGGCTACGTTGTGGCAGCTATACAATACGAGGACGCCCACTCAACATTATGGCGCATCACAACATAATTTCTTTCTAAAAACATTTGCAACACTCGGAAGTGAGCTTCAAAAACCCCATAAAGTACTTACGTTCGTGGCTTGTGCCAAGTTGGGAATGCACCTAAGTATCCCCATCTGATCAAAGGGCACACCTATCATACATGAAAACTGATAAGATATTTGCTTCGTGTGTTTTTCGCTCGTTACTCATAACATTACGCTAGATGCACAATAAAAACTTTCAGCCATGCCCACAAAATATTATATAGTATGAAAAGATAATTTTTTTCTTTCTTTTTTTTTTTTGACTCTCTTCTGCAATTCGGATATAAAAGATTTCATTACTTGTTTTTTCTCTTTTTTCTTTTTTAGGTTGGTGATCGCATACTATCCATAAACGATAAAGATGTACGCAATGCTACCGAACAAGAAGTGATTGAATTAATTAAAGATGCCGGTATTCAAATTAATTTAGAGATACAAACATTCGATAAGGTAAAGAATTGAATGACTAATCAATTCGAAGTATTGAGAAGATTTCATATTATTTTATTTCATTATTATTTGATTCCAGCAAGAAGAAAAGAAAGTTTCAGATAATCGAGAAAATGGTTTTATACAGAATAAGCCTAGGCTTGGGCCTGGTATGATAGAAAAAATATTTTTCAATTTTTTCAACTTAATTACTCAAAGAGTTTAATGATTTCATTTTAACCTAGCGCCCAGCATTAAGCAAAAGCCACCGAATGTTAATTCTTTACTTAAAAATACTTCGACAATTCAGTCGTCAAAAATGGATAGCAATTATCAGGATGACGATGAGGACGATACACGTGATATGACGGGACGTATTAGAACAGAGGCCGGTTTTGAGGTAAAGTCTTATTATTTTTAAAATTTTTTTTATTTTTTTCTTCGTTTTGTTAAGACTTGCCATTCATTGCATTAACAGATCGATCGTGCCTCAGCGGGTAACTGTAAATTAAATAAAAGCGAAAAGGATCGAGATAAAGAAACCGAAGATGAATTTGGCTATACAATGGGTACAAAGAGTTGCCTTTTTTTTTTTGCTTTTCTTCTTCTTTTTAATTCAAATTATTCCCTCTAATGTTTTTGTCTTAAGCCAAAATTAAAAAACGTTACAACTTAATGAGTGATCTACGAAAAGTGGAAATAACTAAACCACCGAATCAAGCATTGGGTTTGGCTTTGGCGGGCCATAGTGATCGTCAAAAGATGGCTTGCTTTGTGGCTGGTGTAAATCCGAATGGCCTATTCGGTTCGGCAGATATAAAACCTGGCGACGAAATACTTGAAGCTAATGGTAATGTTTTGAAAAACCGCTGTCATCTCAACGCTTCAGTCATATTTAAAAATGTCGATTGTGATAAACTTGTTTTGATAACATCGCGACGAAAAGCCTCTGACGATATGAGCGTAAGACCAGTTAAACGATTTCCACCCGAAGTTGACGATGTAAGCAAAAGAGAAGAAACTTGGACTTTTTCCTTTCTCTATATATTTTGTAAAATTTGAATTTTTCCAGACCAAATTCCTATTCGATCAATTTCCCAAAGCTCGTTCAGTGCCCATTAAAAAAGAGGGTTTCCTGGGTATTATGGTTATTTATGGCAAACACAAAGAAGTTGGCAACGGTATATTCGTTTCCGATCTACGCGAAGAATCAAATGCTCAGTTGGTATGTACGCTTAATGGGCTTAATATTTCACCAAAAAAAAACTTTTCCTATAATTTATTAGGCGGGTATTAAAGTTGGTGACTTATTAATGGCTGTAAACAAAGATGTTACCTTGGAGTCCACATACGATGAGGTGAAGTAACAATAAAATTAAATTTAGTTAGTTTTAAGAAAATCAAGGCATAAGTTTATTTTCCCTATTAGGCAGTGGCTTTACTAAAACGTAGCGAAGGCATTGTTAATCTGGTGGTAATGAGTTTGAAACAGGAAGAGTCCGAAAAGAAAGACGACAAGAAAGCCGAAGATGGCGATAAAGCCGATAAAGGAGATAAAAAGAAAGAAGAGAAGCCAAAAGAACCGGAAAAACCAATAGATCCGGCAACATGTGAAGTGGAATTAAATAGAAAAACATTGATAGAAGTGAAAGCAGAGAAAAAACCGTTGGGCGTAATTGTCGTTGGAGGCAAAAATAATTACGTTAAGGTAAAAGTAACAGAAATGAAAGTGATACCGTATTTGTATTCATCTAAAATTCCAACAATCGTAAGTTCATTTCACGTCCGCTGAATCAATCTATAACGAATCGCTTAAAGTTTTTTTTTTTTTGTTTTCAAAGAAGGTATGGAATACGCAAAAGGCCTTAGGATACACCTACCTTTTATTGTACCGAGAGCGACAAGCATGTCTGTCCGTCTATCAATCTGATGTTTCCCCGCGTAAATTTGCCATCACCCTACAAGCCGCAATTTTTAAGATATTTCGATAAAATTGAGTACAAGAATGTCCGTTGATCTAAGGTCGAGCCCTATTGAAAATGCTTCGGTTTGGTCCACTTTTTCGACTATTCCCTATATAAATAAGCCACGCTCCCATTTGCAAAGGCGTTGTATGGAAAAAAATTGAAACACTCCGGCGACAAAACTGGCTCTGTAATAGTATTTTGACGTCCTAAATTAATATAAAAAATTTGGTTCGGCTGTGGTAATTTTTTAAACCCTGCCTTGTACAACCGTCCCTACGAAAACTAAATCTTTCTAGAGTAAAAAGGTATAATTTTTAATATTTCATTGGTTAAAATTAATTCATAACAGTAAATTCACACAGACACCAATCTTACCGAATTTGGACCAAGTATGTCTATTTTTTGAATAACACTCTTATGCGGGTTTTCCTGAAAAGTATGTATTTGCATGAAAATAATGTGTAACTTTTGGCGTACGAGTGTTAGGCGAAGTGACGACTACAATATACGTACGCGTGTTAACTTCGCTCTACGACCGAATTCGTATATTCCTCATCGTTATTCTAAAAAAAAAGAAAAAAATTGATTTTTATACTCTATAATTTAGCGTGGGCGTGCCCAATTTTTTCTAATTTTGTAGAATACAAATGAAAACTTCTATCATGTGTCTATGTCACAGTCTATGCGTAACAGGAAAAAAACCCATTAAGCCAAGTTGTTCTCAATTTTTACTGCTCTGTTGGCGTATCCTTTTACCAGCTTTGCCAAATTCCAATATCAACCTGCGTGTAAAGAACATCTTCATTTTTACAATCAGAGAAATGCTTACCACAATAATTAAAGGACCGATGGACAGACAGAGTGACAGACATGTCTAGGTTGATGAATAATACGTACTTTTAAGGCTTCTTTCTAGATGTCGTAAACATTTTGGTAAATAAATAAAATTTCATATTCTTGTTCTTCTTGTTTATAAGCGACAAATAGAGTTGATATCAGGCTACGTTGCGCTCAAGTTACTGGACGCATCGTTTCATCGATTGGATCCAATTTCAATACGAACCTGCGTGCCGCAATTTCGAATCGTCCTGCAAAATTTGAAGCCGCTCGCTTAATTTTTGCAAACAGAAGAATGTTTACCACAGGCAGACAGATAGACGGACGTACTTAAATCAGTAGAATATATGTACACATGCATCTTATGCTTCCGTCTGGGGATTACAAACGTTTTAACAAGATGCATATGCCGCTAATCCTCGGTGATGGGTATAAAGTTGTGAAAAACATTTTCTAAAAATCTGTTTTAAAATTAGTGTTGGCTTTGATCTGTTGAAGTTTTCTGATTAAAAAGACATGTTTTCTATGCTGAAATGTCCTTGGGAGGGAATTTAAAAGCAATGAATACTAATTTAGTTAAAAATACGAGACAAAAGCGCTGTCAGCGCTGATTTTTCTTAATATTCATCCTTAAAATCACTACCGATTTTCGATGTAATTAATTTATCATTTCATTTGTAACGCCTAAAAATATCCGCTAGACACTTCAAGAGATTAGGTTCTCAATCTATCTAATCTTAACGGTCACGATTTCATTGTAAATTCGCTTAGAGTGTCCTAGCTTATGGACCCAGACCAAATTTAAAAATGCACATGATACTATGACACAACTGGAATGCATTTCAAAACAGTCTTGAGAGGGAGCAAATAAACAAAATTAACTTCAAATAAGTAAGAAGGTTAGAGTCTGGATAGACCCACTGTTCAATATCCTACGCCACTTTCTCCAATACATTACCTGTGAAAGGGATTCGAGTATCTGAAATGACGCAACCCAAGTTTGCGAAACTTATCTTAAAAAAAGTGGACCTACGTCGTGCAAACGTACCAAGTTTCTATGTTAAATAACTATTCTGAACCAGTGTTCCTTATAATACACTAAAAATTTGATCTTCTTTTCATGCAAAACGATTCTATTTGTACGAACGTTGATATGGGAGGGGCTTCAAAAAATGGCCCAGTTCAATCCAAATTTCCGAAATATATTTTGTTCACCGGTTTGTGTCGAGAAATGTTGTCATAAACATTACACGCAATTCACACCTTACGCAGGGAATGCTCGTCAAGATGATTCTATCCAAATCACTTTTGATCCGAAATAACCTTAGTATACCAAATTTCATCTGAATGCTTTTCAAGATTGCGACCTGTAGTTCGAGTATAAAATTTCGTGGATAAACAAACTTAAATCGGTTGAAAAAATAATTCTGAATCGATCAAAAAATTATTATTGAATTGAAATGATATCGAATCGATAAAAAGAAAGGTGGGTCTATCTTGAGCTCTGCTCAATTATTAATTAAGTAAAATTCAAAGCTTATAGCTTAACGTACCATGCTCGTAAGCTTAACATACCATATAGCATAAGTGTGGCAAAGTTTCGTCCAGCGGCAAGACGATATAATCCTTTAGTCTAAACTTTGCTAAGGTATTTATAAGGTATTAGGAATATAGAATTATTATCATGCAACGAATCGGATAATATAACACATTCCATACTAATAAATGTATTTATTCTGCAGACTGGTTGCGTCATCACCCATATCTATCCGGAAGGTGTCTTGGCCAGCGATAAACGCCTGAAAATTTTCGATCACATAGTAGAAGTGAACGGAGCTCAAGTTAAATGCAATGAAATAACAACGCTAAAGGTGCATCAACTATTCCACATGGCTTACGATAAAGTCACATATGTAGTGTACCGAGCAGATCCACCAGAACTTGAGAATTTCAAAGTGGAGTTCACTAAGAAATCGGGTAAAGAATTGGGTCTATCGCTAGCGCCCAATGAGAAAGGTTGCACAATATCTGATATTGTAAGTGCTTCTTCGTTCAGGCAGGAGCCGATTTATGGTTTTCGATATCGAGTAAGGTCAATCGTAATTTGAATATGTTAGCTAATACCTATTTCACGATCGAAAAACTTTTTATTCACTGCGAGTTGATAATCGGCAGTTGTAGTATACTCGATAACGAGAATCATAAGCCGGACATAGACATGTTTGTTTGCTAATGCTCACCGTTATTGCTTCTAGACCTCCGCTGGTTACGCTGACATCGATAATAAACTACAACGCGGCGACATAATAACTAAATTCAATGGCGATTCACTGGAAGGCTGTACTTTCGAAGTTTGTTACGCTTTATTTAAAGGAGCCACTGGACGCATTAGTTTGGATATAACGCGACCTAAACCCACCGAACGTACTGAACCGACCAAAGTGTAAAATACAAATGTTCTCTCCTTGTTCTCAATTGTTCTCTTCTTGTGCAACTATATAAAGTTTTGAATTTCCTAAAAGATTCAATAAAAAATATATACAATAAAAATAAATAAATATGTTTTTTATGAACTTTATTTAAAAATCTAAACAATTTTTAAGCAATCGAACTCGCATTAGAGGCTATACGGGGCCATAGGTCGGCACATTCTTTTGCAACGGGTCCAGTTATAGCGGAACCTTTCAT
>NW_023998422.1:9103521-9109973 GCF_014805625.2 Glossina fuscipes
AAAAAATTATTCACCAAAATTGACGTTTCTATACAAATGCAAGCTGCATTTGTTGAGGATGATATGTAGTATTAGAACAAAAAAGTCTCTGTTTAGATTGACGCAAGAGCACTTTCCATTTAAACTTCGAAGTCTGAAAACTTGAACTACTTAACAAATAAAACAAACCAAATAAGACGAACAAAAGCTGCAAAGATCTCTCCTTTTACACCACGTGATGCTTATCTTAATCTTTTTCGGCTTGTTTTAAATCCTTTCAAATTTGTATACTCATTTTCACATGCTTTGCATTCTTTTGGAGGGAATATTTTGCGACTGTTCAATTGATATTTAAAAAATTATCAGAATTTGTAAGTTTATATTCTTATGAAAATTTATCAATTTTACCAATCTCTCTCTCTCTTCTTATATAATTATAATTATATAATTCTCAACTTCAAGGGGGGACTTCAACTTCGCACAGTTTTTCCAAATTTTGTGGCAATTAGACAAGTCATATGGTTTTGCCTATCTACATACAAATAAAACAAACAGAAAACAATGTGGAAGAAGAAATAAACCATCAGTCTTCATGCTGTCGTTGGGGTGTACACAACCAACTTCAGCGTGTTACTCAATTGAAATAAAGAAACAAAGAAAAGAATCAAACATAACCTAGAAAGCAAAAAATTAAAAAAATCTTAGTAAAAAAGCATCAATATTTCATCATCACGTGAAATTTTGAATATCATCAATGGATTTCTATAAAGTTTCTGGATTATGGATCTAAATTTACGTTAAAAGGTCCAATCCATATCAAATTCAAACAAACAAACAAAGAAATAAACCAAATTTATTTTACATTTAGAAATTATTTATCTAATTTATATTTATCTTACGCTAACGCACATTTTCTTTATATTATGTGATATGTATCTGAATGTCAGACAATATACATACCTTTTCATCTTAAATAATTTAAATAATATAAACAAAATCTTTATTATTTCTATTTGACTAATGAATGTATTTCATAATTTAAATAGATGTATGTTTATATTCAATACATAAGTATATACGTTTTTTGGCCTTCATTTGCCAGCTAATGAACAGGAAGCATATTTGAAGCTCTTTAAATAATACTCGACATACGCGAGGTTGCTTGCGCTTTTTAGCCGTGCTTGGCGTATCTTCCTCAGACGGTACGTCTATTACATCCAGTCTTCGCATAAACTTCGCATAAAAAGTATTTAGAAACAAATAGAAAATCTCACATTAAAATTTTCCTCACCGCGCCACTCCAATGGTGGCTGGCAATTCATCACTATCGATTTGATCGGAGGGCCAAAAGTCAGTGGCTTTTTAACTCCCTGGACTTCTACCTCTAAATTGGCTAACTTTGGAATTTATTCCTACTTGACAGTCAATTCTTCTTCTTCGGCCCTTCGTCAGTTTGCTTCAATTACATTTTTTTAGAGCTCATCTACTTTCTTGTTTGATAGCTATGATCTCCCCAAATCTAAAATAAAAAGTATAAATATATATTTATCTTGGTTAAGCTTAATCAGTGTAAATTTAATTATGAGCTGTTCAATCCGTTCAGAGTCGTTTGCAAGAACCTAAAGGACGTCTACCACTTATTCTCGCTATCGGACTCTTTAAAGTCCATTAAAGCAACATTGCTTAATACGCGCGATTTACCTATGTCGTATTTAAACTAGCTTTTATCCTTAAAAAGTCGTTACGTTTCGAAAATGAATTATTGTCAATTTATTATCGGTTGCCAGGCTTATGCATATTTGCGATGGCTTAGGGGTCCATTTGCAATTTGGTCCTGTACCGGTTGTAAGTGTGCTCCTATGCTGATAGTCTACATGCTTTTCTTTCTGTTTCTTTTTTTTTTCTTCTTATTTGTTTTATTGTTAATTAATATAAGTTTTGCATTAAGAGCCAATTGAACTCGACTGTTCTTTGTTTAGTTGAGTTTCTAGTATAAGTGGAATAAATAAAATAAAATAAATAAATAAAAAAAGCATAAAACACCTGAAAATGTTATATTGAAATGGAAATTTTAATTAACCACCAAATTTTTGTTGGAGAAACCCATTGAATTGTACTTAGAGCCTATTTAATCCGGCAGTTTGTTCAGGTTCTTACGGGTCTAAGCACAGGTCTGGTTATAGTTTTGGGCCGCTTCGGGACGGTCTCACTTAAATTTGTTACTCTAATTAGTATTCGTATGCAATGATGTGTATGTGTGATGAGATAGATCGTAGGCAAAGATGAAAAGGCGTAGATCTATTATTTTAAGAAATAAAATTTAAAATTTTTGAGAGTTTATTTTAACTGCTTTTTCTAATTTGTTTAAAAAGTATTCGCCTATTAATAGTTGGTATGTTGGTTTATTTATCAGAGAGGCGAACTAGCAGTTAGTTTTCGGACTTTGGTAGCCACAATTAAAAATAAATAAAATTTTTTTTTTTTTTTCTACTTTTTCATTTTCATACGATGACTAGCAACGAAAATGACCCAAAAGTCTTACGCGATCCTAGCAAAAATGGTTGTCAAGTACCGGTTTGGTCGTCAACGAAAGTTAACTTTCACATAGACTAAGCTTATATCGTTCATATAAGTGATTATCTCTTTATTTCTTCGTCGTCGTAGCGCATTTTTTCTATACCACGGTTACTCTGCTCGAACAAAATTGTAAAACGGAAGATCGAAATTCCGCCGAAACTTTTTCTTTTTAAAAAAAAAAACATTTTGATCGGTATTTATAAACGGCTTAGTTCCTATTCGTCCAATCTCCAAAAAAACAAAGGACTCTTTAATATCGTATCTGCGAAACGAACGTGATATAATAATAATATTCAGTAGCGAAAAATGAATGCCGGAGTTTTAAACGAAATGAAAGTGATAATAAAATCTCTTGTACTTTCCTGTCCGGAAAGCATTACTGTTCAACAACTGAATCGTGATTACAAAGAAACAGAAGGAGAAGACATACCATTTCGTCGTGTGGGCTTTGACACGCTTGAAGATTTTCTCCATTCTTTACCGGATGCTATAAAGGTAGGAGGTCTTGGTTTATAGTTGCCGCTATTGGGTGAAAACTTATTGAACTTAAACATGCATTTAAAAGTTTCATATACTTTTCAGATCACTGGTAAAGGTTCTCAAGCGGTGGTTAATGCTGTTACGAGTGAGAATACAAAACACATAGAGGAGATGATACAGGAACAAAAGAGGCCACGGAAAAGTGGTAGAAGGTCGGGTCGTGCACAAGTGCGTTCTCACTCAAAGTCAATCAATTGGCGTAATGAACGATCATTTCGCATACCCACCGACCGAAGGAAGCAAAGTTCCTGCTTTAGTAATAAAAATAGATTGAATGACCCAGAACTGACGCCGCTTCAAATACTTGCAAGAAATTTTCAATTGTCACGAACAGCGACACAACGTTTCTCGCAATGGGGTATGGAACCCTTACCTCTCAACGCGTGGGCGCAATTTTACAATAATCAATTGCATACGCAGAACAGTACACCTGCGCAAGTATGGAATTTCACAAATCAAATGAATCCCTCAACATTTGCTCGTCCAAGAAGTTCGAAAAAACCGGGCGACCACAACGTAGGAAAAAGTCGAAAAGTTTCTGCAGCAAATGAAACTGAAAATCTAGAAAATCTTTTGGAAAGCAAATGTAATATAGAGGAGAATGCTACCACTACTTACACAAATATTCACAGTACAAATAAATACAAAAAGCCGGATTTTCTTTTACCAACGCCCACACGACTTGGAACGCAGGAAAATGAAAATTCCACTGCGACTTATAAAAGCGTTAACGGAACAAATGAATCCTCAAAGCCGCCTTTTCTTTTTCCAACGCCCACCCAAGTTAGGAAGCAAGAAAATAAAGGTTCTAGCATAAATTACCCAAGTACTAACGGGAAAAATAAATTCCTAAGACCTGCTTTTCTTTTGCCAACGCCTCCTACATATGTTAGAAAGCAGGAAGGAGAGAATATTCCCGTAACTTTTGCAGGCATTAACAGATTAAATCAAATCTCAAGGCCAACATTTTCTTTCCCCACGCCCACGCAAGTTAGAAAGCAAGAAGATAAGAATTGCGCAAGCAGCAACTGCGAAAATAAATTCATAAGACCCTCTTTCCTTTTAGCAACGTCTATCGACGTTAAAAAACAAGAAAATGAGAATTCTAACGCAATTTATGCAAACGTTAATGGAATAAATCAAATCTCAAGGTCAAACTTTCTTTTACCAACGGTTGCAGATGGTGAAACGGTGACGAAATCGAAAAAAGCTTTTTCTTCATCAACAATTACGCAAGTGAAGCAACAAACAAGGATGTCGCCTCTTAAATCCAAACATATTTGTCCGCAAAGTAATGAGCTTCAAAATAACTCAAACAAATCAAAGACAACATCTTTATATGAAGACCTAATTGATATGGAGAGTGTAATGGGAAATTCTCCAAATGCTGAACAATCAACTACAATAATTACGAAAATGAGTGGAAGTACCTCTCCTGATCGCTCCAATTTCCTCAATGATTTAGATGAAGCCGTGCCTAAATGCGCTACTGTAAGTTTCATCAGATAACATATTACTTAACTATTCTTATTCTACTCTTTCGTTTGGCTTAGAATGGCTTTCTCTTCTGTTTGGATTTTCCCAATGGTTTAATAGCGTATGGCGATAAGATACCTACTACTGAATTATCTAAAGATTTTTGTGTGGGTTCACGTTTAAAAATATACGTAACAGAGGTATTTCGGACAAAAAACTTTTAAAAAAACAGATCTTACATCCCTTTACTGTAAATTTAGATTCACAATCCTTTTAAATTCTGGTTTCACATGCAACAAGATGAGAACCCATTGGATACATTAATGCATCGAATT
This sequence comes from Glossina fuscipes, assembly GCF_014805625.2. NCBI lineage: Eukaryota > Metazoa > Arthropoda > Insecta > Diptera > Glossinidae > Glossina > Glossina fuscipes. The sequence continues at coordinate 9,108,429 of NW_023998422.1, forward strand.
GAGTAAGTACGGTAAAAGGAGATCCTATAATACTTTAAAGGTGTTTGAAGTGAGCAAGCGTAGGAAGAGCTTTTGCTTCACATTTTATTTTAGAGCGAAATTATGATTTCGCAAATTTTGTACATCCATAGCAAAATATGGGCCATAAGCGTTGATGTATATAGGTTGGTGTGGTTTCTTTCTTTGAAATCTGTCATTTAAAGTCATTGAAGAACCTTTTCGAGGAATTGCCAGTACTTTTGTTTCTTCGATGCAATTCAAAAATTGTGTTTTCGTCCAAAATCACCCAGGACAAGCGACAAAGTTTGAGAGCAAAGAATTTTAAAAACATTAAAACATATCGAATCATATCGATCTTTTCGACATACCCAGCAGAAACATTTACTTATTACGATGAATGCTCGACAGAAATAACTAGACATAAGCTTTCGAGACACACCAGATTGTGTGTCTCCTCCCTAGACGACACCCAAAAAAAAAAATCATTGTGACTGGGGCTGAAAAAAGTATTGCTAGCGATAAGCATAAACATTAATACATTTTGATTTAAGCTCCACCATAGTTTCTCAAAAAATCGTATATTCAGTAGAAGTTCTATATTTGTTAGGATTAGAAATGTTTGTGAAATACTAAGAGCCTCTCAAATTTGTTAAAATAATCAGTGACAAACAGTATAACCGGATTTAAGCCGAAACGGTCACAATATTCAATTTACAAAATTCTTTTAAGTAAATGTTGCAGTTGCTAGTATTGAAGATTCCAATGTTTTTTTCTCTAGAGGTAGACTCCTTCTCTGATTACGGCATATATAACAGAGATAACAGCAATGAAAAAGCGATCAAGACAATGCGCGTAGACGAGCAATCAAAAAAATTTATTTTCAATGGCTTTTTACAAAAACTCGATCCTCTTTGAAAATTTCTTATATGAGTTTCCATATACGTTGCCCCACGATTAGCATCAAAGTCGACTTGGTGGCTTGCAAGTCAAGCTGAAAATTTTATTTCGGGTCGTCAATTGTAGAACAACACGCGGCTACATTTCTATTATTATATATAATGCGCAGGCTACTCTCTTTTGATAACGCTCTTATGAGTATTTAACGAACATTCCTTGTACCTAAGAAAGAAGTTTGTGAAAGCTCGACGAAGGGAGCTGCAGATTAGCTCGCTCGAAGCTAGAAATTTTTGAAGGAATACCCCCACTTTATGGAATCGTTTGCCGTTGCAATAACGGACAAGAAGATGTTCTTTCCAAAGAAGCGCAGTGATGGAAGGTACAGATTGCCGGTCTTATAGAAATTCGCTTACGCTGTAAATAGGTTTCCAAGACGGAATCCAATGTATTTTATGTTCTAAATGGCTCATAGGGGCATGAATCGCCGGTACTCATCTCATAGCTCTTTCTTCTATTCAAGCGAAATTATTCGCTTCGGCTTCAACTAAGCTTTCGAGTCTTAACTTACGCGAACCATTATTCATTAATTTTTATTTCATTTTTATTTTATAAATCGGCACAATACATGCATAACAAATGAGAACGAAT
>NW_023998422.1:9109983-9113310 GCF_014805625.2 Glossina fuscipes
TGCTCTAATCGAAAATCGTTTTGCTTTATATGATCCCGAGTGGGAAGAGTGCAATATTCAAAAGGTCTGCGCTCTGATATTAACGCTCTTACCTAATTCTTAATTATTTTTTATTATTCATTTAGCATAACGGAAAACGCTTACGTCATCCGCGAGAAGACTTCCCAACGTGAGATTTTTTTCTTTTTTAATATTAAATGTGTTCGTAAATTTTCTATATATATATTGTGACTGTTTATTGTATTTGTGTTTTCACTGGACAGTATAGTTAATTAAGGTGTTTATCGTTTAGGTTTATAATGTTGGAATCGGGTGAGTATGCCAATCTTGATGAATTGATTTACTTAGAAGAGCTCGGTATAGACTATGAAGCCATTTATGACCGCAATATATATAATACATCGTCCATTCTAAATAAACACCAGGATGCGACCCCCCAACTACGAGAATTACCGTTCTATCTGTTGTCGACAAATCCGTTTCGTATCGAGATTATGTTAGAACTGATTGGTATTAAAACTTTACATTAATCTATATATATTGGACACGTTCGTTTGCCTACAACGTTAATCTCATTTGAAGCCCTTTTACAAAATTTATTAAGCGACTTATGTAACATATCTTGTGTTAAATTTGACAAAGCTCGTGAATTATTAATACCTTTTCTTCTGCTTTATTAAAGTGGACTTTTATTTTTTTTTTTTTATTATGTATGAAATATCTTCTCATATTTTAGCTCTCATAGAATAAATCTTCTTCCTTTTGTCCGTTCTAAATGAAATGCCGTTTTTTTTTATACGAATATTTTTAACAATTTAAGTACGATTTCAAATTTCTTCTTGAATCAATGTTACTGAAAAGCATGATTGGAGTAGATAAACAACAACATCGAAGAAAGGTTCTTTGATGTTTGCTTACAGATTGCAAGCATTTTTTGTTATGCTTTTTATACCCATCACGTATGTGGTATGTGTTTTTTGGTAGGGCATAATGTGTCCGGTTGTTTGTGTGTGTGTGTGTATGTGCATAGGTTTGTTTTAAAAGATGATGGCCTGATTCCGGTTGCTTTTGCCCGTCGTCGAATGCCTATTTCATTTTTAGCTGTTCCCGTCATTTGCAAGAGAGAGGCGGGCAATAGCGAGCAGTAAAATAAAAAATATTTGCACTTTTTTTCCCCGATGATTTGGATTAATATTCGTAATTAAATTGTTTACTTTTCAATTCAGTTAAGTTTCATAGCATTTTAAAATTCTTCATATATGCTAACCTGGCAGTGCAGACTTGTCTGCAATCGAATTGCTTACCGAAAACAGGAATTTTTGTTTCAAAAGCAATGGATGCAGGAAGCGTTAGCTGTTCTGCTATACCAGAGCGGAATTTTCAATTAGTAAATTTCTTCACGATATCTCTTGAATTTAATTTTGGTTCAAGTTTTGTATTTATGCCAAAAAAAGACGAAGAAAACATTCCCCCAATTTTCAAAACAATATTTAATATTGCGCTTATCTATAATAGGACTGATGGGCCATTATTAGCACATTTTATGCAAGTATTGTTTTCAAACTAAATAACCATTTTTAAGAGTGATTTCCTAAGAAGATTGAGAAGTTGGTTAGAGCCTTGCTTTTCTTCAAAAGTTTTCGTTCTTGCTGTCGCGGAGAGGATTTCTAAACCAATCAAAGAATGTTCTCGCCAAGTGACCGGACATTAGCTTACAATTTCCGATGGCGAGTTCTTTATCGACTTCACCAATACGTTTTTTCTTTTGTAATTTTCATGGAAATTATCTTTGGTTCTTGATGGTTCGCTGGATTTACTTAATGCTGTTGATACCAGATGTCCAACTGTGTAGTATCTGTGGTAAACACTCTTTTGTTAGCGACAATGAAGACAACGACTTCTAATTTGCAAAAGAATATTGGGAGTGACTTAAACTTTTAGACAAGAAAATGCCTAAAGCATCCACATAGAGCTATTAATACACCTTTACACCTTCAACCGCGGTGTCTATAACACGCTCAGCCCTTGCTCTGGAAGTGGTAACTTTATCACCAGCTACGGTAATTAAATTAGAAGGACTGATATGAATAGTATGATTATGCGTCCATAACTGGGTATCATCTTTTTTTGGTTGTGACACAACAGAAGGAGTTGTAGGAGAAGGAGGTATATCACTCCAGACCGATAATACATCGTCATAAGGTTATGCGAGAAAGCTTTTTGTATTGAAAAGAAAAAAAAACCAACCGGTCCACATTACATATTGTATAAGGCAATCATATCATTCTCAGAACCTGGCGATAATGCAAGTAGCAATTAGAGGACATTAAATATGGAAATATAAACTGTTCGTGGATCTAAATGTTAAGTAGTGGTATCTCTAACCAACGACCCTGACAATTCGGATTATGCCGTTAGTTAAAATTTCAAATTTTTCTGAAATCAAGTCAAAATAGTTGATATCAAATCGTGTTATGGACATTTCAAGAGCCTATTGACAGTGTTCGTAGGTGCTGCTCCAGACGGGCGCAAGCCATAGATGCCTAGAATTGCATCAACGTTTGCCCGCACAGAGAGTGGATTCTATCTACTTTGGGAAATCTTGACAAGTAAGTGAAGGATGAAAATGAAGCAAATTCCTCGACATGACGCGAAAAAATCAGTCGAAAAAGAAGAAAAAAAAGTAAGAAAATTATTTTCGGACCTGACCGAATCTTTTATCTGATCCTAAAATGGACTAAAGAAAAAAGGAAGCAACAACAAGATTGGGTTGGCGCGGTTGATATTCTCTATCTTTACAATAAAAGTGGAAATGTATATGTGTTGTAACTTGCAAGTAACAAGCGAGAAGAAAAGAAAGCGAAAATATGCACAATTTCTGTTACATAGACGTATGGAAGTTGCAGGCGTGTTTTTTGAAAAGTTCACGCTATTTTCAAATTTTTTTCCAAGTTTGTAAGCGAATGGTAGATCTTCCGGTTTTCCACGGATTCTACACAGTTGCGCAGATGGACAGATAGACGAATAAGTGGACGGACATGGTTAAGCGAGAACAAGAATTTATATGCACTATGGTATTTTTGAATCTTACTTCTGTGTGTTGTAAAGGTTTAAAAAAAAAAAGTGATGTTATGACGCACTATAAAATTACGCAGGCATTGAAGATGATTCGGATCAGTGTACTTTTTTCGGGCATTTCTTTTAAAACGCCTTAGTCTAATACGTTGTTATATGAAGAAATAGTGTAATTTTCGAAATTCCATTGCAAAAACTCTTTACAAATAGTATTTCGACACTCTAAGCTGGTATGTAAGCTTTGGACTGAAT
>NW_023998422.1:9123310-9154880 GCF_014805625.2 Glossina fuscipes
AATTGAAGATTCTCATAAACACCGAGGCCATATTAAGAAACTGAAATTCATATTCGTTCAATGGTGCATATATTCAATTTAATTGATATTGTTGTTGTAAATTAACGCATATCGCAAAACCGAAAAAATAAAATTAAGAACAGAACCGAAACAAAAACACATACGCAAAAGGTAATTTTACTTTTTATTTTTTCCTTTTTTTTTTGTTTTTTTTGTTGTTTTTTTTTTTTTTTGTAGAGAAGAAAAATAAAAAGGAAAAATAAAAATTTCAGGAAAAATTGTGAAAATTTTCAAAACCCAACCAACAGAATTTTTTATTATTTTTAGTTTTTTATTTATTTTTTTTTTGTTTTTATTTCTTTTTTTTTTTTGGTGTATAAAACAAAACACATTTTTGTAAAATTTTTTGAACTAACGTTTAACGTCAACATTAGCGTGTTTATGTAGGGCTATGAATGTGAGTATGAGTGTGTGTTTATGTGTTTATTAGTGTGTCTAAAACAACACTAATACAAATGTAACACATAACAAACAAATTTTGTTAACTAAATTTGAATGAGAAACAAACTTACAACTACTTTATAAAGCAACAACAAATCATTAAAAACAAAAACAACAACAACATAACAAAATTCATACAAAAACCATAAACACTTGCCAGCATTATGTAAACAAATGCTAAATACTTTTAATTGCTCTTGCATGCCATCCATGGATTTTTTACAACATTTTTTTTTCTTTTTCTTATACGACGAGGTCAACTTATTTCCCTTCATGGACAAAAAAAAAAAGAAAACTTTTTTCAATCATTCAGCAATCAATCACTTAATCACTCGTTCAAACTTTACTCAAAGTACGAGGGGAACTTTCACTTTCTGTTTCGTTCTATCCGTTGGAAGCAAGGGGAACTTATTTGAAATTGTCATTCACTCGTGATTACTATTTAGTTCGGAATTTCTTAAAATAATGAGAGCTTTTCATAATTTTCTAGATTACGAAGTGCCCATCAAGTATGCTAACATATCGATCTCATCAAGGTAAGTGAGGGGCAGATTTATTCATATTTGCGTTCTTCGCAATGCTTAAGAAAATATTATCCACAAACGATCGGCTAAATGTATGAATGCAGTAAGGACCAAAGGTGACTTTGGTCGTCTTAGTCTTACACATATTTTAAGACGCTCCTTCTATCTGTATATAGTAGTATATTGTTTATTTCACTCGAGTATAGTTTTTTAGTTACGTAGACCATTATTCTGCCTACATATTATATTCCTATAGTACTTAAGTGCAGTTGTTTAGTTATTTACCTAATTCGATGTTTAATGTTCCGTAAAGGCGGCAGCACGACACTGGCCAATAATGAATCGCCTCTACGAAGAGAGGCGGGAACACCTTCGATTGGCAGTGCAAATCCGACCCTAAGAGAAGAAGAAGACGTAAGACGTAGAGATAAAATAAAATCCATGTCCATCCGATAAAATCCCACGCGACTGTTGCTGAATTGGTATTAATCAGGGCAACGACAAGCCTTACCGTACGGCGACCATCGACAATGGAGCATTTTAGGCGACGATAGGCTCCTAAATATGAAATTTGTCTAACTACGTAAACGTTTAATTTATGAGAGATTCGATTATTGAAATGAGAATTGGTAGGAGTTTTATTTAAATCAGAGAATAATAGAAGGAAAGGTAAGAACACCTATGGGACCCTTTGACGCTTCTCCGGCATCATTAATTTGGATAGAAATTTTTCTAAACAAGAGGGAACAATTCTCATCCGCGTAAATAGCACTCGGAATTAAGACATCGGATGTACTTTGTTTCTTAGAGTGCCAGAAAGCCTTGCTTCCTAAATACGCTTTTAAGATCTATGTTTCACACTGGAATTACGCTTTTTTGTAGAAAAGTTTTGGAATTGCAGGCAGAGGACAGTTGTGGGAACAATAAAAAGTGAAAAAAAACAAGAATTTCCGGCAAAAATTGATAGCGACAAGAAGAAGAAACCAACACTTTTGGCGAAAGATTTTGAAGGCGAAAAGCCGAAAAGTCGAGTGATCGTTTACAAAGATTTAAAAAGCGGCCCACGAAACGATGCAAAAGAATCGAGAACTTCATTCACGTGCCAATTCGCTGACTAAACAACGATTAATTTTTATTATTCCTCTTAAATTCGTTTCTTTTCAAAAACAAAAATTTATCGAATTTTTTTTTTATAAATTTCTATATCATGATTATATTCTTGACAGTAATCGCGTTTAAAAATTTGCGAACAAAAGAAAAAAACATGATTTGAAAATCTCTCGAAAATAATTAAAACAAAAAAAAAAAAAAAAGAAATTATAATAATGCTGTCATCAGTCTCAATCACTTTACACTATTCGGAAAGAAAACGTAATCAATTTGTCAATTTTGTAACGCGCGATGTATGTAAATAATTGATTTAATTTAGATTGTGATGACATGCATATGAACAAATGAATACATCATCTAAATATTTACCGCATTGATAACAAACAAAAGTGAACCCAATTAATTGCATGGAAGGGAGCAACGCAAAAAAAAAAAAGAAACATAAATTTCTCTAACCGTTCAAATAAGTGTGTAAGTATCTAGGCACACACATAAATGGAACTTAGGTAGTCGAAAAAGTATTGACTTTAATATATTAGTTAATTATAAATTTGGGTGAATTCGAACCCAAAGAAAGACTGAGAGGAGGGGAGAAAAATGTTGGGAATGAAACTTCAAAGCTTATAGAGGAATAATGCTTGTAGAGATTATATATATATATATACATATACATATATGTACAACTGAAAGTTGTAAAACTACATTCAGGTGCGAATGAGTATTACGAAATGCACTCAGCTAGTTCCCTGTGTCTGTGTATAGACGTCTGAAAAAGACTTTTTGCATCAAGTTTCGCATGAGTGGTATCGCGTACAGACCATTCTCAGGCATTGCTGGAATATCCTCATCTATCTGTATGTAGTGGTAGTGACATGGAGCAAACGACAGAGGAGAGAAGGAAAGATTGCTCGGGAATGGAGAGAGAGAGAGAGAGAGAGAGAGAAATAGATAGATAGAAAGTGGAAGAGAAATAGAAGTGCTATGGGAGGGAATATTTATTTATACAGAGCTGTCATTTCTATATAACCTTATAAACGCATAAACGTTTTCCACATTTCTTGACCATGGGTAGATTTTTTTTAAGCATGTCAATTCGAATGCATATTGTATGTGCATGAAAAGTGAGGCCTTTGTAAATTTTTTAGAAATTGTCTCCCTCAGGCAGAAAAAAACTCGTTGTCTGAAAGAAATTTTCCCTTTGAAACTCGGGTTTTATGCCTAAGCGCTCAGAAAAGACTGCTTAGGTTACATGAGTCTCTGCTGAAAAGGGTCACTCTAATGTCTTGCTCAATGATTTCTAACTCCTCCAATGCAATTATCCTCACAAAGTACTTCTGATCATTCAGGAACATTCCCAAACAGAAATAGGATAGCGCTACTTCATTACGACTATTTCGAAAGCTGTCAATGCTTCTGCCCAGAAATTAAAAGTTTGGAATAACGTTCTTAGAATTGGTTATGAATTTAATTATAGCTTTACGCATTTTCATGTCCGCTGCAACTTTACTGCTTGTGAAGTGTAAAAGGTGAGATTTTAACGTCGATGAAGGGGATTAAGAAAGAGTATTTGCACGTGGAGGGCCGCCTTTACGATTCTGGAATGGCAGATTAATGTGATTTTACGTTTCTGAATTGTGATTTTTAGGATAGTTTAGGAGATCTATTTACAAATTATTTCGATGAATTTGTAATTGAAATGGTTCTGGTTTCGTCCGCTTGAATATTAGGATTCAACTCTCTTGACTCAATTGGAATTGCAAAGATATTTTAGACTTTAAATGCCCTTTCCCACATAGCAATTCTTTCAATTTCCATCCCTTTCTTTTGAAATTTTTAGACAACAAATTCCAAAACACCTCGTGGCCAATTTTCGAGGATTTATTTATTATTATTATTACTATTAAAATTTCCTGAGATTAAAGAAATAAATTCCAGAACTACAGTAGGATGAGCACTAACATCTGAGGCTCTGTTATAGGCTCTGTTTTCTTTTTACAGAAAGTATAGCCATTTCAAAAAAACATTAAATATTGTATTGATATTATGTTTTCCGTAAAGATTTAAACGTCTATTATTCACAAAAGATTGTCTTTGTTTTGGCCAAAAAATTTTAACTATGTGATTTTCTAGGTAAAGACATTCGGCTTAAGTACGTTTTTTTTAGATTGGGATTGAAGTCGAGACAAGCAAAAATAGCTCCAGTGTTGCCATTTTTATATATTTTTCGAAAATAATGGTTTTTCTTTAATGAGGTTTACCAGAAAATAGTTTATAAATGTTACGTGTATATAAGCAACATTCTGAAGGCCATGAGGTAGGTCAACTTATGCCGATCAAGAATACGGTTGTGGGACTGTCTCTCTTCTTTGCTTCTGTTCAATCTATAGGTCGTAATTTTTGAAAAGTCAATTGACTTCCTAAGGTGTTTTGGTGTGTGGTGTTTGAAAATGGTTTCTATCGGACCACTTTTTCGACCGCCTCCTACATAACTTTATTTTGAAACGTCTTTATATGGATAACTGTGTTAAAGTAATTGGAATGGTCCGCCTCCCGCTTTAGTCCTGATTAGCTTTCTCGCAAAAAAAAAAACATATTTATATCTCCCCACCTTTTACGAAAAAAAATGTATTACACACATATATCACAATCCAAAGAGTATTTGGAAGAACGAAACGTTTCGAAAATGGACCAAGTGTTGATAACCATCCCTCACCTAACACCCTGTTCCAAAAAATTTGCTAATTTTCGACAAAAATTGATGAAAAGCGTAGTATACTAAGTCAATGCGAAAGATTTGAATGAAGTGGAAGGTTAACGGGCCGCAAAAATATTCACAATGAATTTTAGAAAATTAGTAGGATTTTGCGATACAAGCCTCTGTTTAAATAGCGAAAACGATTCGACTTAGCAAATCAAAATAGGTGGTACAAATTAATTAATTTAAACAAAGCCGCGGGCCAAGTCAACCCTTAACGATCTCTAATCTGTTTCTCGGAAGGGGGCGAAACATTGACATTATTGTTATGCCCAGAGCAGAGATGTCTTTAACTTAGTTCCCTCAGTTAGTACTTACTCAATTAAAGAATTGAAGTGTGTTAGGCCCCACGTTGAACCTTGTCTTTCAAGCCGGCATGAATGCATGTTTAATAACATCGTTGAAAATAAAACTAAGCTCTGTTCGCTTGGTGAAGCTTTAACACTCCCTTCCAAAATTAAAGAATTTTCATGATGTACGACGACCCTACGCTCTTCCGCACTAACTCAAAACAAATAAGTCTTCCAGTACACTTCTCGAAATGAGAAAGCCAGAACGAATGTATCTTTAAAAATTTTCGACATTTAGTTAATTCTAAGCCTAATTTCAATTATAGTGCAGTCTAATGTAGCGATAAAGCCCAACTTCTTGATACAATACTAAATTTAATCGCGATTTAAAATCGTGTCCCTCTTTTGAAGATCGCTATTGCTGCTTGTAAAGAGATATATGTTAAAAACCACGAGCAAGCAAAACTATAAACTCCATATAATACTCTAAAATAAAAACAACGAGTATAAACTTCTTCGATGACCGGCTTTGCCTCGCCCTTCCCTTTGTAGCGTCCGTACGCTTGAGATTCTTCTCAAAATGTACACACTTTTGATGGGAGTTACGTTCGTCTATAAGACTTGCTCCGAAAACGTTTTTGATTCAAATTTGAAATCTGAAATTTAAAATAAACACTTTTTGGTAAACAAGTTGATAGACGGAATCCCACGATTTACACACAATTACATGAAAAATCCATAAACAACTGTAGCTTGCCACCTTTAGCAGACAAATGATTTCTAGAGTCGTCTAAACCTTCGAAATGAGAATGGGCATAACTAAGTGAAGACTTTGATCAGAGTAAGTAAAATATTGCAAACTTTTGTTTTTCCTCAACTACACTGGCGAGTAATGTAGCTGCAAGCCGATCGGAGGGAGGAATGGTAGAAACTGCGCGTGGAATTATATATGCTTGGTCTCAACTTTTGTCTGCAAAAAAACTTTAATTCATTTTCTCCGGTTTAAATGCGATTCAAATGCTTAATGCAAAAGCGTTCTGTTAAAAAAGTTCAATGCCTTGGTCACACTACAAAAATTGATTGAGTATTCACACCTATCAATTCATATCAAGCGAGTCTATAGTAATCACTTTTTATACCCACCACGATAAGATGGGATTATACTCATTTTGGTTTTTTCCAAAATATATGTAACACCCAAAAGGTAGCTTCAGAGATTCTATAATATACATATATATATATATATATATATTCTTGATCAGCGTGAAATTGTGAGTTGATGTAGCCATGTCCGCCCGTCTGTGGTGGTGTGTGTTGTTGGCACTCTCGTGACCGCAAAAATGAAGATATTGACTTCAAATTTGATAGAAGCGTTCGAAACTTCTGCACGCAGCTTAGTATTGAAAATGGATCAAATTGGTCGGAGCATAAGCACGCAATGGAGTGTAAACTGAACACAAATCAGTTTTTTTTCAATCAAATTATTTGGATTTTTTCTCGTTAGCCGGAAATTATTAAAGCTAGAGGGCTGAAACTTCCCACATTTGCTTTACGAGACACTTGACCTGCTAGGTCCAAAGATGGAATCAATCGGTTGTATCCACACAAAGTTACGAATAATTAATTTAAATTTTTTTTTACTTTTTTGAGGATTAATGCTTAGTAAAACGTGTTAATTTGAAAATTAATATGGAAGACACAGGGATTAATTTTTTCTTAATAGTACCAGCGATATGGGTATTAAATGAAACAACTTGGAGAGTAGAAGGCGAAAAGCAAACGGGTGGGTATGCAAGATTCTTTGCCCGAAAAAAAGGCGAAATTTCCACCATGCCGGATAATTTAATCATAAAGCGTTGGAATATGGACAAAGGATTGTGCGCACTCACTTACGACTTGTCTGCTGGGTACTGGTGCTGAAAATGTAATAGAGCGGAAAGATAAGACAATTCGCGATGAACTAACTATTGAAACTTATTTTAGATGTACGTTGATTAAATTGGGGAAAAAAATAAACTTGGATCGTGTAATTTCGTTGCTCTTGAAATTCATCATAACTTTTCTTCTAAAAGAAAAGAAAATGTAACCGCCAGAGTATTTCCATTGTCTGACAACGTTACTAAGTACTATGGAGCCGTTTTCTACGTCGCTTGCACAAAACGCAACGGCTATATGGAATGTTTTGTAGTCGAAGAGTGTAAAAAAATATGGCCAGAAATGGGTGGCAGTCCTATACTAAACGAAAATTATTTAGTTAGAACAGCTAGGCGGATGAAGTCATGTAAGTGCGCTTATATCTATGCAAAGATGACTGGAATTTTTATAGAGACAAAGAATGGATTAAAGCGAGCATTGAGGTATTGGTGAACCTACCACTGGAACCAGTGTTGTGTTTTATGGCTGCGAAATTGACACGACTGCAGTTCAAAATTAAAGATTCTGATCAAAGCAAAGGCTGTTACTCGACTTTTTTCGAGTTGATTCATGATCTGGCCCAAGTCTAGATAATCGCGGACTACGTTGCCGGCGAAAGAAAAACATCTTAAAAGGCTTCACATAAATTTCGATGGACGTGTCTGTAAAAGACACGTTAGTAAATGAACGGTTGAAAATGAAGGCGTTATCAGAAAATGGACCGTAGCTGACCCATTGACATTGTACATAAGTAACACGCTAATAATAAATGCATGTTTGGTTGTGATTTCCAAAGGCTCAGCATTTTCTAGTAATCCCATTCTTATGCACTCTTGTGCGGCTGCACTTATCCTCCGAACGTTCCAATGAGACAAATAAACTGAGCCATTTTTATACATTCAACTCATCGCAAAGCGTTAAAATTGGGTCCAGTTTTCCCACTTCTTTATACCTAAAGTCCGCGCGGGCATTGTTTAGGAAGTGAATGCCTCATCTTTTCGCGTATCATACAGTTTTGTTATTCCTTGACTTCCAACTCTCATTATGACCCTTGTGTAAATCAGATGCGATTCAGCTCTAAAATTGCAAAAACCGCTCAGTACACTACGCAAACATACAAACATTCTCACAATCTAAATGATATAGACAAGAGAAATTATTGTAAAAAGTAAAAGAGAAATAATAAGTGAAAGTAATTAAAGAATCAAAAGAAACTCAAAACGTCTTAAATATAGTCAAACACAGCATTGCTACAAACATATGAACATATTCACACATTAAGGGCGCAACTAGTCCCGATTAATAATAATAATAATAATAATGATAATAGAAAAAAATAAATAATTATATGTAAATATGTATATACTTTATATACTAGAACATTATTAATGAAAATTAATTAACGTAAATTCATCGATTCTGCACAATCTATAATATTTCATATATTTTTTTGGTGTACGTTTTTATTTATTTACTTTTTTTTTTTCATTTCAATTACTTTTTACTTTGCAAGAGGGTTTTTAACATTTTTTTTTTTTGGTTTGTACACAACAAACAATTTCTAAATAAAATTTTAATAGTTGCACTCTAATAAAAGACGCTTTATAAGTGGAAGCAAAGTAAGTTCGCTAAATGGCGTCTAAAGGTATCGAATTTCTTCTTTTTTTTTTTTTTATCTACAGGATCGAGATTTCTTAGAGAATGAGATGGAGAGAATGATAGAGAGGGGGGAAGAGAAAATAGATATAGAGGCTTTCCTTATTTACCTCAGACGCCATTTTCTACCTAATAAAGCATTTACTTTTTTTATTCGTTTCATTCATTAATTTTACACGGTTTCGCATTAATTTCAATTTATTGCAAGCGCCAAAAAAGCAAAACTCGAACTTAAGAAAAAGCATTTACTTGTTTTTCAAAAGCTATATATAAATATTTAAATATATATATATATATACTTTTTATATAATAGTGTTAAGCAAAAAAAAAGTAACCATTCTTTAAGTATTTTACATTTCTTTGTCTTCTTTTTTTTTCCTTCTATAGGGCAATAAATTCATTCATTTATTTATTTTTTAAATTTTTTAATTTAGAGATCTAAAGAGCTGAGGAATAAGAGATAAAAGAAAGGGAGTGAGAGAAAGAGTACTCATACGAAATAATAATAAATAATATAATATTTAATAAAGATAAAAAGAAAAGCAAAGAAGCAAGCTATATGTACTAAAGACCGATCGATTCATTTAAGCAGTTGTAAGAAGGAAAGCTTACTTAATACCAGACATCCAAGAGGATATTCACTTCCATGGATTATTGCGTATCAAGATTAAATAGTCTTAAGCAACAACGCCCTACCCATCTAAATATATATATATATATATATGTACACAGCTATATTAATGTTTATGTGATATATACGTGTATATAACGACTGCGGGGTGGCCGTAGGAAGGATAGAATAGAGTAGAGACCAGCACTGAATATATTAATCAATTAGAAATAACTTTTCCTCACGAGTATGCGATATAACTATTGAATCATATACCTAACTACATACCGATGTCTAATCCCTTGAATGCGCGGTCAGTGAATGAAATCCGCTTCTTCTCTTGTCATGGGTGACATCAATTGCAATTTATTTAACTCTGCAAAATCCCCCTTCACGTTCACGTTCTGTCATCGGCTAAATACGTCGTCTATTCACAATTCGCTCCCTACACATTTTGATGTGAAGTGCCGCTCTACTTTTCTTTTTGGCTATTGTTTAATTACTAAAATAGAGCTATCAGCTTCTGGGAAATTCCACTTGGCGGGTATCTCTCACTATACCTTCATTTATGTGCCTCTTAATAGTTGCTTGCGTGAGGTGGACTTATATGCGGAATTTTCTGATTATAATAGAGTGTGTACTCGGGCACTGGCATCCAGAATTGCCGAATGTGACTTTAATTGTATATACAATACTTCAGATGTGGATGATTACATCAATATTTTGGATAGCAACGTGGATCTAATTCATGAGACGCAAACTATGATTCTTGGTTTAATTGTAGTGAAATCAAATTTCATCTTTTTCTGCGTAAACTAGCTTACGAGGCGTATTACGGAATGACAATTGAAGGACCTATTCTGTACAAACGAATGAAGCTAAATATGTTATTAGACACAGGGCTAAGCTCAGGCTACTGTGGGGGTCACAGGTGGCGGATTGTGATTGGCTTGCGTGTACCCAAAGGTAAATCAGTAGGTTAGCTGCGAATAACCAATAAGCAGTCCTCGACCAAGACCGGCAGAGGAGAAGGGGCGGCTGGAAAGGGCGCATAACAGGACGAGTAAGCGCCGTCCTTGGAACAGGTGCTTCCCACCCTTAGCAGGGGGGTGGCACTGAGGGAGACAATTCTACGAAGCCTAGGGATGCGCACTTGCTAACTTGCTAACGTTCAAACAATACCGACAGTTGTTGCGTGAATTAAGGCAAATTGTCTTCAAGAATGCTGAAGTATAAAGTGCAGGTGCAGCAATAAATTAAGCACCAAGTGGATGGTTCCTCTCTTAGGTTCTTGAAATGGATTTAGCCCTGAATTAATGCCCACATATATTAGATATTATTAACCACATTCTTATTACATCCAAGTTTCCTTCGGCGTGGAAATCTGCTAATATCATTTCTATCAGGAAAAATGGCCAGTCATTTGCCTCTCAAATTCCAGGTCTTGATAATTTAGAAGAATATCAAGCTATCTTTAGCTACTATTTTGATTGCAATTCCCGTTAGGTGGGTGCGAACAAGCTTGAGGTGAATTAGGCTAAAACATTTCGAGCATCGGCTCATCAATGTGCATCTAAAACTTGCTTAAAGAAAGTGCCAATATTGAACTTGTAAATAGCTTGACATGCCTGGGGGTGATTATCGATAGTAAGTTATGCTTTGATGCACACATAAATACCCTGCGGGCTCGGGTAAATTTCCTCTCTAGAAAGTTTTATTCTTCGAATGTCTATAAGTCCATTCAAATCAAAATTAGAATGATCAAAGCTTTAGTTATGCCACTTATAATATATTGCCTAGAAGTTTATAGTTCCAAGAATATTTCAAATCTGAGGAAATTAAGACTATTATGCAATCATATAGTTAAATATTTATTCTCCTTGAGACGGTATGACCATATCTCAGGTAATGTAGTACGGTTTCTAGAGAATTCTTTCGTCAATTTTATTAAACTTAAACCTTTCTTTAACCGTTACAAAGTTATCGTACGACAGGAAACGAAGAAGCTTTTTAACCTCTTCTTCTTTTAGTAAGTCAGTTCGCAATAACCTTCTGTTAATTCCTGGGTTTACGTCGTCTTTGGCCAAATCCTTTCAGGCAAGAGTTATAGGGAGTCCCTACCTAGGCAGTTGCGATAATTTAGATGCTCTTATTTCACCTACAAACGTAGGCTATAAGGTTCGCCACTAAAGACGCGGTTAGCTAATTATTGGCTAATTATTTTAAATTGCTTATTATTGGGATGAAATTGTGGTTGTGGTACGCGTTATTTCCTTTCATACTAGTCTAGTTTCCTTCTTCTTTCCTCTTTCTTTTATTTTTTTCTGTTCTCCTTCAACTTTTTTTCTTCTTTCTTGGATGAGTTAATAACATTTTTTTTTGTTGTACATTATTATTGCACCTATGGTCGAAATTTTAATCAATTGTATTAGGCCTTAATGGCTTCGCGGTTACGTAAGTGTCAATAAATAAACAAATAAATAAGATGTAGACAGTGCAAAGTGATCTCAGTTTTGGCAATGACCGTTCAACTCCTAGTTCCCTTATATATACCTGCAGCCGGTAACCTATGTAGTGTAATGACAATCCTGCAATCTGTGAACTGATGTTGTAATTAGACATTCATTCATTAGAATAATTTCAAAATAAGTGTCTCCTTTTTGGATGTCCGGTACTAAACATCAATGAGTTTGCTTGCGAAAGCTGTTTAAATGATCAATTAGTACTATACCATACCGAATACTACTGAAACATTTCGTCGCGAACTACAACCATTTTCTGGCTTACATCTTTATAGAAGCTATCTAACAGAAGTGTTCATTATTTTCTTGTAAATGTATGGCGAAAAATGCCTTTCGCTAGGAGCATTACAGTTTCTGTTCAAATCGAAGCAAAATTCTGCTATATCGTAACTGATAATGAAAAGAGAACTACAAGTCGTACTACAAAGCGTATAATGCAAAGCAAACAAACTAGCAACATAATAGTGTAACGTCACTTTTCAGCGTGATTCTATTGCAATCTCCGCCCAAGAAACTTTAGCAGCACTGCAGTAGTATATGCTATCATCAACTCATCTCTTCCCGCTGCATTCTCCAGATTTTGATCCTTTTGAATAACATTATTTATGATGATTTAATGTCTGTATTAGTAGAGCTTCGATCTCTATAACGGCAATAGATAAAAAGAACCAAGCAACTTAACGGTGCGTACCAACAACGATTAGGCAAAGAATTGTACGAATATTTTAAGCTAATGACCGCCACTGTATTCACAACCGATTAATATTTTGTTAACTAACCTTAACACTGCAATCAAAGCTGGCAATAATCTCGAATTAAAAGACGAATTGGAAGAGTCTGCCACTGAGTCTACGTAAAAATACAAGGAAAATCCATTTGATAGTTCCTTTGCTAGGTTTGAAGTTATATCAGATTAACAATGCTTGGCCGAGCAAAAGGAGAAATATTTTGGAAAGAAACTTTGAAATATAAGCTTGACCTGTGCTTTTGACGACCATTTGCCTTTTGCAGAAAACGTAAGTCGTAATTGGTATATTAAAAATTAAACATTCGTTGCGCTTCGAAATTTAATAAAACATTTCTAAAGATATCGATCCAAAATTTCTGTCCTATGAAAAAAACGTTCTATGTATTTAACATAACCGAAGGTGTAAAAATTTTGTAAACAAGAAGCTACTAAATAGTAAACGAAATCAATAAATTTGAAGGAAAACAAGTTTTGTGAAGACAGAGTTGGGCAATTTAATGAAACTTTATCGCTGTTATTGAAACTTTTGAGTAACTATTTAAGAAGCACTTCAAACGGATAAGTAAGAACAAGAGGCGTGGAGGAAACGCCTGAGAAGTACCTTTGTCGACGTCAGTGGCAGAGTGATTGCATGCTTGCTTGTGCTTTAACAGAGTCTTCCACTTTCCGTAAATTGTGCTGAAATATGTGATGTTGGAGTAACTTGTTTGCCAGAGAAGTGACCGTTTCTCGATAACGCTCCTATGTAGATGGAGACCCCCTCCTCTTAAGTAAATTGAGGCCGTGGAGTAGGAATTGTGCGAATCTCGATGAAAAGACGAACATTAGTCGATTATTCCGGACTGCTCTAACGACCGTGGACATAATGCCCGCAAGTATTAAAAAAAATTTCTGAATAACCTAAAAAATAAAAAAAAAACGGAGCTTAACTGAGTTGACTCTCATACCTAGAACTTGAAAAACAATTCCTCCTCACATAATCTGAGTGTAGTTCCCGCGTTCGCAGTAAATAAATGAAGTAAACGTTAAAATTAACACAATTTTTATGATTCTCCCGTTTTATTGTTATTACTGGTATTATTACATGTTTAATTTTTTCAAAAGCTGATATCTCACGGCACTGAATGTACCTGACTTGCCAGCATTGATTAAAATTATGTCGTTGATGCAATTGACAGTTAACGTGTAAACCCAGCAAACATTTAATATCTTAAGCAATAATTTTGCTCAAATATATCATTCGAACATTTGACATTGATTGAAATTGATTAGCACGTGAAGAAATAAAAAAAACGAAAGAAATCAAAAAAAGGAAAAGTAAGACAATAAAAAGCTGAGAAAAGACATTTTTGCAGAAACCATAAAATATATCGTAAAATAGCAATAATTCAATAATTATTGTTTGTATTTTAGTGATGAAATCATAGCATTTTTCTTCTTGCCATTTAAATATATAATTATAAATTCGAAAAACATTCCTAATAATAATAATAATAATAGGAATAAGAATAAGAATATTTACAAGATGTTAAGGAAAACATATGTAATACACTTTCAAAAAAAAGAACCAACCGAAGTAAAGCGAAGCATTTTGGAACGAAAACAGAAACAAAAAGCTGTGTGAAACAAAAGGCGAAAGATCAAAATTAACGAACAAGTAAAAGTAAATAGAGAGCAACCAACGAAAAAAAGAACAAATTTTAAGGATAAAAAACATTATAAGCAAAGGATCAGTTTGAAATTTATGGAGATAAATCTGGATTTAAGTACACTTTTCTTTAAGTGTATTTAAAATTTTTTGATCCTTTGATTGTGATTAAATATATAATTTTTTTAATGAGCATTGTTGCAATGTTTCTGCTGTTTTACTGCTTAAGCAGTGATTTCGGGTCTGATCGTTGAATGTGCGTAAAAGTGTTAATTGTTTTTTTGTGTTCAATACGTTTAAGCAAGATTTTTAAAAAGCTTTGAAGAAATCAGAAAATAAAGCGGTGCGTTGTTAATTTTTTCTTTGTCATTTTTTGTTGAAATCAAATCCAAAAAAACCTTTCATGGGGAATTGATAGAAAAAACACAAATTTTTTTTTGTTTAAATGAAGTCAAAAATTGAAATAATAAAAGAAGGAGAAAATAAATATGCATTACGACATATCCTTCTTTAAAGCGAACGAGAATCGGCATATTTTTGTTAGCCAAGAGGTATGTTGCAATAATCACGTACGCAACACTTAGAAACCGTAGGCAACATAAGTATTGCCTATTAGATGACCGTTCGTAAGCAAATCACTGAAATTATATTTTGAGGTACGGTCTGATCAACGTGTTAGTCGAGTTTTAAAATCTCTTGAATATCATGAGATTTTCCTTAGCCATTGTTATTATGTTAGGGGCCGGTCTATGGTTCTCTGTAAAGGCTAAACGTGATCACGGCTTAAATACGTTGCTCCATAACAATTTTACGATCGAAAAATTTTTCATTTAACAGTAAGAAAATTGTACATTTTATCCCTCTTCGTTACGGTGAGCTTTTAGGAGATTGAGCTATTGAAGTTCCAACATTTCTAAATATTCGAATACATGTTATTCGCACCGAAAATCTATTCTTTCTAATGATTCATAATAAAGCTACAAGTGCTGAACGCAATGACTACGATTGCCTCGTGCATAACGCACTCAAATGTCAAAATGTGCGTTGACTGTTGATGCAAACCCACTGATCGTGTTTTGCGCTATATTCATTTACAAAAATACATATCATTTTATATATTTTATCAACTTAATCTGCTCACCTGGTTCCTCTCTCTATATCTCTATATAAAAATTACAGGCAAAAAATAATCATTTAGCTCAGACAATTTGAAGTCTTTCTAAAATTTCCAAGAGTCGAGAAGAAATTTTACACAATTTTGTAAAAAGGGATAAAGTTGTAGGCAAGTTATGGAAAAAAAATCGAAACTATAGCGAAACTTAGGTAAACTTGAAATTTTGATAATTTGAACATATACAAATAAGAAATTTCTGACATATGCTTAGGGATAAGGATGGTAAGAGGGAATGCCACCACTAACCTCGAAGAAGGATTTGAAATCGATCCATCTTCTATTACATCAATCGGATCAACGTTAATTTCTAAATTTTTGCAATTATTTCCTAAATCGATTCAGAATGAGTGATTGAAGCCCTTTCACCATTCAACTTGTTGGATCGTGTTGCAAGAGTACATTCAGTTTGTGCGCATCAAAAAAGGACCTGAGGTCCGTCTGTCCATCTTGTATATTTGCGTTCGATCTATGATTCGCAATTTTCAAAACACCGTTTTGCCTAAGTACGAAACCTAATTGTATTACGATGTTTTGAATAGTGTAGATAATGGTCAGCCTTCTTTTAATTTGCGTTTGCGTTTTTGATAAATCCTTGGCAGGTGCCGAGTAGTGAATTTTTAAACTTGGTGCTCCCCATACGCTATAGCGCTCCCAAGCTGACTAAGATGATCAAATCGATTGCGTGATTTTCGCTAATGAATGGAAAGTTATATGTAATCGGAAAGGCCTCGGTTTCGGAATAGATGTATTTTTCTGCGATCATTCTCGACTCTTTGCTGCCAACAGATTATGAATGCAGTAAACTTACGAACATGATTAACTAAACTATGATTTAATAGAAACCCAAAAACATTTAGGCCCGGTTGCAACTTTTCACGCTATTGATTTTTGTCACTCTCGATAGCCGATGTCTTAAAGAAAACAAATTGATCGAATATTAAGGATGGAAAGTGGTCGCCCTTACCTTACTAGATAATGATTAGTGTGTACAACAATTAATTGTTAAAAAAAGTGTACATAGTAAACTCATCTGCTTTAAAAAAGAATTTGTCGCGAAATGAAATTTTTTGCTTAATTTTCTGATAAAAATCATTTTCATGTATTATTGTACTAATAAATTTTAAATGTCTTGAAATTAATTAAACAATTAATCATTCAATTAAGTCAATCAATCGATCATAAGTTTAATAAACCATGAAAAATTAGAAAAAAGAAAAAATTAAAAAAGAAATGAAGATATAAGAAATTGTTGTTGTTATTTCATATCATAATTGATGATGATTGTAAATCCTTTTTTTTTTTTTGATTGGTTTTTGTTTGTCGTTTAAATTTTTTTTTTTTTTTTTTTTTGTAATTATGGTTACCTTTAAAATTAGGTTGCTTTTTGTTAAGCCATCTTTGTCTTTTCTGTGCATTCGCCCTCTTCGATCAGCACTTTTTTTCTGTAGATTCTGCAGAATCTAGAACCACATATATAATCATTTAAGCCCTGATCAGCTAAATTTTATGTTTATGAAATTATTGTTATAGTTATGCAGAATGTGTTCTTATTTTTTTTTTTTTTTTTTTTTTTTTTTTTTTTTATTTTTATATGGTATTAATTTTTTTTTTTTTAATAACATAATTAAATATCGATATTCTATTCATCAAATAATAATGTAAAAATATATTTTTTATAGTTTTTGTTTAAATTTTAACACTGAAAAAAAGCTGATAGAAAGTTTATTTTTCTTTCAATTAAAATACAATATTTTACACATTAAAAATTAAAATAAAGAATTAAATTTTGAAATTATGTGATTTGTATGCATGTATGCCAGCAAATGGTATAAAATGGGGAAATAATGAAAAACAAAAAAAATTACATCATTTAAAGTTTTGTGTCTCATATGATTTGCTTGGCATTGTTAACTGTTTTTGTTTTTTCCATTTTTATTAAAATTTGTTTGTTTTTGTTGCTGTTTTTGTTATCAATGTTTTGTTGTTGTTTGAAGATATGAAAGAAAAATTTAAGATCAAATTTTATTAATGGTTATGATAACATTATTATAACTTTGTGTGAGAGCGAATTAGATAGGACGGAGATACCATTTACAAATAAAGTTAAGAGATTTCTCGATTTTTTCATCGATATATTATCATAAAGAATGGCGTAGTTTTGAAAAAGTGTAGTAAGAAAAGAGTGCTTTCAGAGAGTATGCGCCACCGTGAATGCTCTTAACTACGTTATATTGTAAATGATATTAGCTTCGACTGTATATCTGATCTCAACGTTCAATTGCAAGTTTTCTATTTTCCCGTCATCTGACGGTTATCTTAAGAATTATAATTACATAATTGAAAATTCAAAATTTTTAATTAAACATTTGCTTTAAGTAATGGAAGGAAACTTGGAGATAAAAGGATATTTGAACAACTTCAGAAAATAATAAAGGGAGATTAACGTTCTTTTGCATAATATTCGATTAAATTAAAGTGTTACAGTAGCTTAACGGACAGATGTCTCTGGTTTTCTCTGTATTTCACATGGTGCCCTGTGGCACACTCAAAGGTCTGAAGATAATTTTTCGTTGGGCACCAGAAGGTGATTCGGATATGGACATATGGATGGCACATACAACTCCTCGAGAATGGTTAGTCATTGAGTGTCAGACGGTACTATATATATATATTGAGGTAAGGATGTCACCGTCAGCGCAATGAGGCTGGTTAGGCTGGTTAGTCATCGAGTGCCAAACTGAGACACGTATATGGACGTATGAATTGCATTGTGAGCGCCTCGAGGTTGATTAGTCTCTGAGTGCCAAATGGAGACGCCTATATTCTACATTCTCTCTGGTTATACGGAGGCCTACATAAAATCTTCGCCTTTCTCTGAGCAGTGTACTCGGAGTTGCAATGTAACTCCGTACCGAGCAAGAACTCTTCTCACAATTTGAACCAAACACAGCCACAATGAAATTTTCCTTCCGGACCGACTAACCATAGCTTTAAAACCAATGTCATGAAATGATTAAGTCTAATTGATTTCCTAGAAAAAGTATTCTAAGGTATAAAAAGACATCAAAGTTCATAACCTCTTGCATTCCTTTAAATCTGGTTTAGAAAAGGTAAAATTCAATGATTTAATGAAAATAAGTCCAAGAACAATTAAACCAAAGGTCTAAGACCATCTGATCATTGTAAAAATCATCATATGATCGAAAACAAAGTACTCCGTGGCATTTCTGTACCCTTTTCGAAACGCTACCCCTAATGGAAAAATACTAAAGTAATCTTGAAAGTATTTGAGCCTATAATTATCCTTTAATCTTTCGTTGAGAAAATCGTTTGAATTCGAGTAAAATATCCAAATTTATTTAGCGCATACCCAGCCTTTAACCGCTTTCCTCTTCGATTTAAGTTTATTTGCCCGTCTGTCTATCTGGTTTTCTTCCTGTAGATCGGATGACTATATTTGATACACCATGGCCGAACTCAATTGAAAATGATTCGGATCAAAACACTTTCTTGGCCCCTTCCCATATAACGCCTCAGTTTGAAACATCGTTACATGAATACTTGTATGGTAGTGTAGGTTATTTTAAGCTATCGTCGGCTTTATAATGAAATAATTAACATAAACTTTCTCTCTTGACCCTCGTTGCATAGATAAGTAAAATATTTGTTAAGAAAAGTATTCATTAGAAGAAAACATTTCCTTACAAAAATATCATATAACGAAATGTGATCTCATCTTTGAGAGGAAATCATTCATTAACTAACTAATAAATTGAATTAGAAGCAATAAATTGTAAAAAAACAAAAAAGAAAAAAAATAAAAACAACTAAATAGAGCGCTAGAATTTGGATAATTTACCGTCAACGTGATTTCAGTTCAATTCTATTTTCTAATTATTCTTAATTAACACCTTAATTAGTACAATTTTCCTTAGTAGCAAATGCAAGTGAGATCTTTATATAAAATGGAAGTAAGACACTGACCGGTTAATAATAAATGCTTGGGTCACTCTTCCTTATATAATAGTAATAATAATAAACATTACAATGATGTAATGAAAATAAATTTAATTGAAAAAAACGGAAAAGTTTAAATGTTTTGTAAAGTAATGATTGATTTTGTGTCGCTGTTTAATTGGAGAAAACCATAAAACTACAGAGAAAGGAAAATGTTTATAGAAATAAACTAAATAACTGTAACTTGACATAGGCAGAGATTTTATATAAATATTAATATAATAATATAACATTATCGGTAAAAAGTGAAAAACTATTAAATGAAAACTTGATAATAAAAATAAAAAAGAACGAAAACCATAAATAGAAGAATTATTTATTGTCTGCCATCATCCAACGCAAAATCTTTATTAAAAAAATAATTTAAAAAAAAAAAAAAAAAATTTTTTTTTTTTGTAATTTCCTTTGAAATATTTCTAAAGTAAAGAAATCACTTTAAATTTTAGTAAAGTTGTAGTTGTAATAGCAGTAGTAGTAGTAATAATAGTAGAGGAAGTAGAGAAAGTTTTTTATTATTAGACAGAGAGAGAGAGAGAGAGAGAGAGACAGTAAAAACCATAAACGAAATATAACAAAAAAAAAAAAAAAAAAAAAAAAAAAAAAAAACCCAACAGCATATCATGAGCCAAATAGATAGAGAGAGGAAGAGAAAGAGAAAGAAATATAAAAAATTTTCATTAATTTTTTAATACTTACGTAAACTTCCTCCCATTGTGAGACGTAGCGCACAAGACGAGACAAACGTAGCAGTCTAACTAAAGATAGAAGCTTTGCTAAGCGTAAAATGCGCAGCGCACGTCCTGCATGAAGTATTTGAAAGGAATCGGAAAAATCCTGCAATTTCATGATCTTTATTAAGGACATGCGATCTGTTAATCATTCAGACGTACTTGATTAAAAATTAAAAAAATATAATCCAGCGGTATCGATGAAATTAAATCGAGAAAAAACCATGTTCTCAAATAGTGTTTAGCTATAAGCTTGGGATCCAAAATAACCTGTTCAGCGTTGTCTTGTTGCATAATTCCTAAGCAAGAATTAAGAAGAGCAAAAAAAAAAAAAACATGAATTTATGTAATCGATTAATACCCTACACACTATCGATCTGAATTCTCAAGTCTTAGTAGCACATTACTACGCGAAGATGTTTTCAAACTGAGTTAATTATTAACGAGATTTGCACTCAATATCAAGTGATATTCAGTTAGTTTTGGATAGACAACGTATTAATTATCCTTTTCATCCCTGAATATAGTTCGCATTCTTGTTGAGAAGCAAACACTAAAATTTGATTGCCTCAATATTTGCGAACAATGCGATTTAAATCAGAGTTCATTTGCCTTCTTTTTCTTTGCTTTCAATTCCACTAATACGGAACTTCAAATATCATATTCGTATTCCATTTCGACCTGTTTTCGTATGCTCTACTATTTCGACTAAGTATATATTACGTTGTTGCCGATGTTCACAATTCCTATGCAGACTTTAAGATCAGCTCTTTATTGGTATTTTGCTAAACGATTTAATCATTTCGGTTCATCTACCTCTTCGTCCATTTTCGAGTATTTTTGTCTTCAACCTACAGTTTGTAGTTTTCGAGGTATGAGAGATGAATTTGGATCCATTGAATGCATTTTGCTTATGGGACGAAATCTTTTTTCTAATGCATTAGATCGGTCAACATTGAAAGGATATAAAATGAATGGATGGACGGTGGGACCAATTCTTGAACTATTTGCTATATAAACTTTTTTCGTAAATATAATCTTGCACATAAGAATAAAGCCTAAGAAAATTATGTAATAAATTCGGATTAGATATTGGTCCAGAATAGAGCAACATATTTGGACTTATGGAAAGTTTTTCGCAAAATATAAGCCTTCATATGACGTAATAGGGTAATTCTTAATATGTATAATGACGGGGAATGGTGCTGGAGAATAGAAATTTGACGTGTAAATTTAGTGCAATAAGTTTGGACCATATAGCTCCTTTGTTTGATCTCTTGCCATATGAAGATTTTCAAAAGATAACAAAAGCTTCGCGATCGTGTAGTTAAGATTTCGGTTTGCATAGGCCCCTGAAACATTTCGAATCTTATAATTCAGATGACGTTTAAGTTTTTTTATTGATTTTAGCTATTGTCGAAAATGGTCCGTTTACACCTTTTTAACCTACGGCTTTCAAGCAAATTTTATTTTATTCAATATGATCGATCACTTATCCGTGTCAAATGTTAGCGTTTGAAAAAAGGTAAGGAAAGAGGTAAGTGCCGAATCAGCAAATGTTATGCCTTTACGCTTAAAGTAAAGCCTTACGATCAAAGTAAAGTCTACCGGGCGCGCACGTGAAAGCGGGAACGCTGACTTCGTAGTCGCTATTCTTATTTACTCGGATAAATAAATAGATAAATATTTACTTATGCTAAGTTGCGGGAATTTCAAACAACACACAAGTCGACAAGTAGAATTTCTTTCTTAATGGTGGACTTGGTGCCACGTAAATTTAAGTAAGGCAATCGTTTGTCTTTCATTAAACGAAAAAAAAAAACCAGAAATATGTGAACTAATTTGTTCCAAAGCAAGGGAGACTCCTCATGTATCTATAGAGAGCACGTCGTTACACCTTTAACGACGTTGTAACGCTTGCTGGAGTGAAAATTCTGCCTCGTGGTCGGACGTTCCAGAGTGCCAGGCATATTGCATGCAGTTTGACTAATGCTTCTAAATAAATTATTTTATGACTGGCAATGTCGCATCGCTTTACCAAATATCCCCATTCTCCCTATTCTCTCTATTTCTCTTCCTCTTCTTTTTCTTTTGATGTTATATTCATTCAAACTTCGAACCGAGTTCAGATCGGACTTTTAGTATATTTTTGAATTTAAAAAGAATTTTTTTAAATAATATTCAGGCGATTTTATTCAACTTACCAGTTCTAAAATTGACTACAATATCTATTAAAAAAATAGTATCACTTAGGCAGTTGAAGGCAATCCATCTTGTGCTCAGATCATCGTTGAAGAATGATATTGCGACTGGCAGGATAATAAGATTTGCTACTAATAATAAAAGCATACAAAGGTCCCAATAAAACCTAAAGTAATTGAAAATATTTTAAGGGCAATGCTTATTGAGATCTTCATTTAGGTCGATTACCTGAATGAACTGCATGGGTGAATAACCCAATGTCCGGAAGTTTTTTGCCGTATTCTCTCTTTGACTAATGCCTTGCGGCTGCCAAATAATTTCATAGCCAACCGATTGTCGGTCGGTTGAAACCATGATTGCAATTGACTTTTTAAGAAATTCGCTGATACTTTTTCCGAAACGATGGGGATGGAAGGCATTGGCTCCTCTTTCGGAGTCCCGTATAACGATACGTCATCAAAGTGAACCTGAGAGAAATGACAAAAAAAAAATAAAAATATAATTAAATTAATTAATTGATCGCTAGAGATGAAAATGCTTTCTATAAACATCAACCAAAGAAAGCTGATTCAACATCAACAACAAAAAGCAGCAACAGCAACAACAACAACAACAAGAATAATAGTAATAAGAACAACAATACGAAGCATTTTATATGTTTATGATGTTATATTAACTAACATCTATTTACAAATGAATTTACTTTTCGTTATTTTCGCACATAAGATGAATGCGTGTAAGTGAAATTTTCCATGTTTTCTACATATGTATGGAGATGTAACATTTATATTTTTTTTATTTATTTAATGAGGGTTTTTTGGTATATATATATATTTTGTATATATATATATATATTAATACTAAAAACTATACATTCGTTATATTTGGATTTGCTCCCCAATCCGCCTATGAGTTGACTGAATTTGATTCAATGAATGACGCTAATGCTGATGCTGATGTTTTATGCGTGCATGCATGTGTTTATGTATGCGACAATGATGATGTGTCACATTCACTATGCCACTAATTATATAAAATAAACCTTTGTCCTTGCCATTTCGTTTCCTTGGTCGCATATTAGTAAAGCCTCATCATCGAATGCGGTTACCAATGAATCGGTGCAGGTGTTCTCGAATGATATTCTTAAGTCGTTCTCATTGACATTTAATACCGAACAGTATGAGCATCGAACCGAATCCTCGCTGTCACGACGTAATAATCTATAATTAAATTAAAAAATTTTGTAAAAATTTTTGTTCATTAAAATTTCATTTCATATTTCAAACTAACGCAAAACTATATACAAGAAGTTGGACATTAAACACGCGCGTACAAACATATCAAGATGCAATTTAATGAGCAATTTATTTAAGTAATGTGTACAATAATTACAACATTAGTCATTAATTTCAATTATTAACACATTACGAAAAGGAAGAGAATAACACAATCGGTTTTATTATCTTAGAATGTTTCGCGGCTGAAAACAGTGAAAATATGCAAAGCCACAGTTAAAGCATGCATTACATCAGTGCCTGCCGTAATAGTGTCGTTAGCAATTTCGCCCTGTAACTTAATGTCCGGCTATTAAATTCTACTAATTTGTTAAAAATATCTTTATATTCGGTGCTAAGGACAAATTTCCATGCAAAGGAAATCTCAATAGGAAATACGCAAAAATTTATATATGGCGCTTAGGTTGCCACTTGCTTCTTTCATCGTTATTATGCAAAAAGAAAAAAAAAACAAGTATAAACACTAGACTGGGACACGGCCCACCATTAAATACCCGACACCAACCTACATTTGTCAAAGCAATAACCTTTCAAAATAAGTTGTTATTTGAAAAATAGTCGAAAAAGTTGTCTGATGCGAATCGTTGCTTCTAGCATTTGTGCTTGAGCCAAAACTGAGTCAGTGCATGAGATTTCATCTCAAAAATTGCGATCTAAAAGCCCAAGAATGCATGGACAGACGGACAGTCGGATACGTGGGTAGAGGGACAGATCGTTTCAGATAATGATTCTAAAGATAATTCCGAATCGATCGGTACACTAAAAGAGGGGTCTATTTTAAGTCGCATCGGGCTGTTACATACGTCCGTCCAAACCTAATATACCCTTGTAGCACAAATTGTGTGGAATATTACAATGAAAATGAAATAAATAGTACAGCAAGTTAGGAAAGGAAAGATCGAAATTATCCCGCTCCATAATTGATTTGGTAAACATAATGTGCCATGTAAGCGCAAGCATCTCTTAATAAAAATTTTTAATAGATGAGAGCCTTAAGCACATGGTTTTTATAACGGAATACAACAACAGCATAGAGAAAAGAGAAGATTTCATGAGCTTTGCCATTAATATTTTCGATCTTATAAGCCTTCCAAGAAAGCACAGTTATCGCAGCTAAGGGAAAAGTGTTTAAACGCATAATGAGACAGATTATTACCTCAACAATATTAAGCGATAGAATTTTTTTTTTTTAACACCGAATAAACTTAATTTTTATACCCATCGTCGTATGATACTGTGATGATATACGTCGTCTACTCATCTTGATTACCGTAAGAATTGGAGTAAACATTTTTCGGTCATAAAAATTGACATCGATAGACGAAGAATGAAGACGAATCCATTTTTAATTGACCACAGAACAATTTACAGCATTTTACCAAAGGATTTCAATTGCCGTTAGCTATGCCCACACTCTAATTTTGTAGAAAATATTAACATGAGATATAAAGCAAGCGTTTGCTAAACAAATGATAAAAAAACAGCTGCTGAGACTGAGCTGGTAGACATTAAGCAAAAAAGTCTTAGTTGGGTATAAGCCTTCAATTTGTTCTTGTTTTATGAAAACCGAGCTAAGACTAATACAGGCATAAATAAGCGCAGGAAGTATACACATGTTGTTCTTCAATAAGTACTTATGCACACAGTTTCAATGATCAGGAAACACTTTGTATAGATTTTTTTAGAAATCACCAAATGAGTAAACGTTACCGGTAATTTATTACTTAGACGAGAAACATCAATAGATTTACATTTCCTACTAATCAAGAAGAAGCTTTAAAAAAATTTTTTTTTTATTTTTTTTTTAAATTTTACAACTCTACTGCACCGATGCTTAGGATAGTAACGCAAAGACTTTGCTTAAATTACTAAATAAATTTCTATAAATACATATTAAGTAAAAGTTCACTTGAGTTTTTTGCACCCTAATAAGAAAAGCAATAACAATATATTTACTTGCGGATAGAATATTTAAGCGCTTCATTTCGATCTGTAACGTATATAAACCAAGTATAAAAACCGCGAATAATTATCTAAGAGTTAAGATTGCAACGAATCCTAACCACTCTCCCTCTCTCTCGCTCGCTCTGTAAGAATTCAGATAAAACGCGAAACGTATTATCAAACACAGTTCAAGTACTAATGTCTCTGAAAAGTTTTAAGCCGCTTTCACAACTTTTTATTTTCATTTTGATATTTGCAAGCAGCAAACGATGCCTAATGCATCCGAAAGCAAACGCCCTGTACATTCTGCTGGTATGGTGTGTGTTATCGATTCGTGTCAAATATTTGAAATAAAAATTTTTATGTACCGGAATAGAGTGCTTAATGCACCTTTCAGCCGTATCAAAACGAGCCACAATGAGAAATGCATTCACATTAGTTACGGAAGACTATTGCAATAAATTTCAAAATCTTAAAATAATAAATGGACGAAAAAATGATCGAAATATTTTAATTTTCATTCCTTAGGCTTAATTAATGGATGCATAAGCAAGTAATCAAGTAATAGATAATACGAGAAAAGCGTCTTTATTTCAATATAATTATGTAAATAAATAATCTCTTCATTCCTATATTCTTTTGTAGCATCAATTAAAACGAATGGATCTGCGTTTACACTGCCGTACAAAAGAATTGCACCAGTTTGCTCTGAGGCTCAGTTAGAAAGCTTTGCCGCATACTTTTCAATGATAATAAATAATGCTACACTAACTCGGGTAAATGTCCTCGATCTAGTTATATGATTAAACTAACTCCAGGACCACAGAAAGCAATGGTGATGACTTAAATTTTTATTTTAATATAAATGTTGCAAGATCGCAGCTGTATCGATCAATGTGGTTCAAGATAAAAAATATGTGTTCTTTAAACGCGATTAAGGAATTTAATAAAATGCAAATTAGACGAATATTGCCAGCTGCAGAAAATTCGTAGATAATTAATAAACTCGCCTTAGGTATAATATTTGCGGTTCTTCGATCAAATGATAAGCAGCTTAGTTTTAAGCTTAAAGTGATTTTTGGTGGCTCGATATGAAAAGGAGAAGACTCAAGAACGAAGAATATTACAATGATTAAACAATGTGTCAATAGGCTGCCACCTTACGGTTAATCATACAAGAGGTGGAAAAAGCTTATGTGGGCTCATTGATCGAGTAGATAAGTATCGACCTATGGTCACTAGAAAAAAGTATAACAAATAACTAACAATGCTGCCGTAATAATAACACACCGTTACACCATGCGAAATTGAAAAAAAGCTTATGGTTGGGGAGGCTTAAAGAGATTGAAAGAGGCTTAGCTTGTTCGGTCACATTGCATTCTCTGCAAATTTACCAATGAATGTTTGCCAGCGAATGTTTTAAGAAGCAAGGCATAAGGTAAGCAAAAGTGCGCCAGTGTTTGCACCTCGTCTGTAAAACACGATGATTTTTATTTCGAAAAGTAATCTACTTAAGATTACATCTTTTTTATGAAACGCATTGGAAGTAAAGAAAAGAATATAAAGCAACACAACTAGTATCTGCGCGGTAATGGAAATGATGTAACTACATCTGATAGCTAAGTAAATTTTTGTTGCTGTTATTTGTTTTGTTAGCTCAAAGGGGGAGAATTCAAAAATGTATCTGACTTTACTATACAGTGCTTTGCAAGAAATGGGCCTAAATATAAAACTAAACTAAACCGAGTTCGACAAACTTTGCATTGTGAATACGAGTGACGAGGCCGAGATCGAGGCGAGGCCCCAATTTTTGCCAGCTGAAGTTTCATCCGCTTTGTCTTATGACCCTTGTGCAATCAAATAAAAATACAATTGAGATTAGCTTTCTTTGTTTTCTTCCTTTGGGCATTGTGAGACATAGAAGTGAACAGCGATGTAAAAACTCGCAAAGTGAAACAATAACAACAAGAATGAATCTTGAATAAAACAGACTTTCTTATGATTTCTTGGAATAAAGTGAAATGGTTGACATAATACCGTGATATGCATGGGTATCCGAGTAGGTAAGAACCGCCACCACAAGGTCAGCGTTCGCGGACTTAGTTCTCAGTGCGGTAGAAGTAAGAAGTAAGTTTGGTCGTAGCTACAGTTAGTGCAAGCATTTATCGATTGGGGTTACATCCATCCGCTTGCGCGGCCGCCACTTCCCTACTTCTTTGTTTCTCTTTCCTCGAGCGTTACATGCCTGGAACGATTGGTCAGAAAAAAAAGCAGAACCCCTACGATATTGAGCTTGATGAGAACCAGGCGTGGATATTTTACTTTCTATTTTTCTTTTTCATAATGAACTTAACGCTGTGTATACGGTGTGAAAAATTTTTATTTTTTCTTTCAAATTTCTCTTAATTTTATTGCTTTCATAACATATTCCTTATAGTATTCCTTATTAATAGTTTGCGCCCGGCGGAAGAAATTCTTAATGCGAAGCATTGCGATCAATAGAAAAATTCACTTTTGTATGTTGCTTACTAACACAATTTCTGCAGCTAGTGAACACATTGACATAGAACTCTACAGTAATATCAAGAAATCTCTCAAATAATAAAAGAAAAAATAATTTCATTACTTCCATCTATCTGTTTGCAGTCTATGAAGACGAAATGGTCAATTTACTTAAAGAAAAGTAATTTTGTCAATATTAACAAGAATAAAGTGCTCAAGGGTATAGCCAGTAAAAACACGGCCCACCTTTAACGGTCCTACACCACGCTACAATTATTAATACAAGGACTTTTGAAACTAAGGCGTTGTATGGGAATTGGTCAGAAAAGTGATCCGATCCGATCCGAATCGTCTTCGATAATCTTCGTTCTTAAGCCGAAACATGACGATGCATACCATATATGGCTCGTACGTTGAGCAGAAGAAATCAAGAGCTACAGCCGAATGAATGAGCTTAAGTGGATTCAGAAAATGTTGCTAAACGAATAGATGTAAGATAGAAGGTGAGTCCATCTCAAGTCCCTGTCGGCATTCCATACATCTACAAGAGCTCAATGTAGTCGTGGAGGATGTAAAAATATAAAATATATATAACAATGAAATTTTTTTATATTTGTTACAGGAAACATTAGCACACACTTTCTTCTCGTCTGAAAAGCAGCATCAACTTGGTAACAGATACACTTGAAATGTTGCCGATCATATTCACTTGAACAAGCATCGACAAGCAACAAATTTAAAGATGTATAAATAAATATCCACTACTAATCATGAATTCCGGCTTGCAAATGAAAGAAGAAGAAGAAGCGGTGACTCCTTTCCCTAATCGACAGCAAGTAGGCTTTTGGCAGTCGAGTTTAATTAACTCTTAAAGAAAATCTTAAATTAATTAATATTAAAACTTAGTATAAGTACAATAAAACAAATAAGAAGGAAAAAGAAAAAGAAAAAAGAGGAAAAGCATGTACACAACTAGTATAGAGTCACACCCACAACCGGTACAGGACCAAATTGCAAGTGAACCCCTAAGCCATCGCAAACGTGCATAAGGTTGGCAACCGATAACAGCTAACAACAATTAATTTTGGACTCATAATGACTTTTTAAGGTAAAAATTTAGTTCAAGTACGACATAAGTAAATCGCGCATATTAAGCAATGTTGCTTTAATGGACTTTAAAGTGTCCGATAATGGGAATAAGTGATAGACATCATTTAGGTTCTTGCAAACAACTCTGAGGGGGTTAAACAGTTCGTAATTTTATTTGCATTGACTAAGCTTTATTAAGATAAAATGCCTAGAGAAGCGGTTAGGGGCATTAAAGCCTATCTCACGAAGTAATGCGGGCGAGTCAATTGTAACATTTTATTTGATTACGAAGGAAACCACAATAACAGTGACAGTAAGGATAACAGAAGCAACCGATTGTCATAGGGTGGAAGAGAGGCAATCGTGTCCCAATCCAAATTCCTAACGGCAAACAGCAAGAACTGCTTTTGAACAGATTCAATTGAAGGAGACCACACACAACAGAGGCATACTCGAGTATGGGTCTAACCAAGCACATGAACAGCCTTTTCGTAATGTAGGGATCATCAAGCTCTTTGGACCACCTCTTTATAAAACCAAACGCGGACCTAGCTTTGCTTAACGAGAGCTCAATACGCAAATTGAAACGTAACCTATAATCAAATAGAACGCCTAAATCTGTGAACGAATCGACGTCTTCCAACCTGTGCGAATCAATGAAATACTGAGTAATGAACGACTTCCTTCTTGAGAAAGAAAGCTTCTTACATTTATTTAGATTTAGTTTCAGAAGATTCAAAGAGGACCATGCAACCAAATTATTCAAATCACTTTGAAGATGATGTGATTGCGATTCTACGGAAAAGGAAGAAAACACTTTCACATCATCAGCATACATTAAAATCTCACTGAATTTAATCACGGAGGGCAAATCATTGATGTATAAATTAAATAAAATAGGTCCCAAGTGGCTACCTTGAGGTACGCCAGACGTCACGGGCAATTCATCCGAGATAATGAGGTTAAACAAAGCCGTGAATGATCTACTTAACCATTCCACTAAGAAGAAAGATAAGCCAGAGGCTTGGAGTTTAAAGATCAGTAAGTTACGGTTAATCAAATCAAATGCTTTGCTTAAATCAGTGTATATAACATCTGTGCGAGAGCCACTAGAAAAAGCCTTGAAAACATGAGAAGTCAACTCTAACAGATTGGTGACCGTAGATCTTCCCTTTCGAAAACCATGTTGGAGAGGAGAAATATACGATTCCCTGGAAAAGGCTATATACTGAGCCACAATTCGCTCAAACAGTTTAGGCAAGACACTCAACTTGACAATGCCTCTGTAGTTCTCTACAAGTTGCCTATTACCACTTTTGTGAATAGGAATAAGGAAACAAGTCTTCCAACACAAAGGCAAAACACTTGAATTCAAGGACTTGTTAAAAATCTTTGAGATAACACCATATAGCTCGCCAGCACATGATATAAGTACACATGAGGGGATTCCATCAGGTCCAGGCGAACAATTATACTCTAGAGAGCTCAAATCTACAAAAGAGTCCTTTTCAGAATTCGTCCGAGGTAATGAGGTTAATTATATTTATATTTGGATAGAAGTGATATTTTCAATCCACAGAATGTATTGGAATTTTGCTTTTGTTTTATATTAAATCTATGTGAAGCTATTGTAAAGTGCTGTAGTTTAAAACGTGTGCTCTTAATGAGTATATGTTCCGGTATGTGATGTATACGTATGACTGCATCGTTGTGGATAGCTTTACTGCTAATGTATGTATGTATGTATGTATGTATGTATGTATAGAAATGGAAAATATTCGACCAAATATAAAACAGATGACAATGAAAATTAATTGAAATTAAAATACAAAATTCTTGAGAATATTTTATGAGTAAAAATATGCTGTAACGAGCGTAAGACTTTAAACTAATATTTAATGAAAAAATTTTACACGTTTTACACGTTTTTTTTTTTTAATATTTCCCCTGATTAAGTTCGCCTGTTTGCATAATGACAATAGTTTGTTACAATAAACAAACAACAGTTGTTTTGTTTCCAATTAATTAATGAATTTCAATTATTTATTGAACTTTTTTTCGAACGTCAACAACGTTACATTATAAACGACAAAACTGTTTGTAGCTTTCACAAACAATCACAAACATTTCAGAGTTAATGAGCATTTAATCTCATGAAAATTAATGATTTTTAATTAAAAATGAAAAATTAATTTTTTAACTAGAAATTGTTATAATTTTTATAACTAAATAGCGATAAAAGCTGTCTTATCGTTTTCTATATAATAAGTAGATTTACAATCCTGGCGATCTATATATGTAATCAGCTGAATTAGTACGAAATATTATAATTAATCGATTA
>NW_023998422.1:9154890-9163171 GCF_014805625.2 Glossina fuscipes
TTTACGCTTACGCAGCATGTTGCTCTTGTCAATGTCTTATTGATTTTTAATTTCCTTCGCTGATTGACTCTCTTTTTCTTTTTTTTTTTTTTTCGTTCACAGCCACCACAAGTAACTTGCGTAAGCAGTAATTTGTGCTACGAACGGAAAGTTTCAACCTAAACCTAAATATAAATTCTTTTCTTATTTTATTATTTTTGTTTTCATTTTCATGTTTATTCAAATTTGTGCGAGCATATTATAATATAATTTAATATAAACAATTTATCTTCTTTTTGTTTTTGCTTTTTTCCTTATACTGCTTACGGACGTTTGAAGGCGAAAAGTTTTTTATTTACGCATAAGTCTAGTGAGTACTTGACATTGTCCGATTAGTTGCTATTTAATATACATTTTGTGTGTTTGGTATAATGGACTGCGCGTGTACGTTCATAGTAATTTTCATATGACTTTATAAACACATTAGAAACACGAAAAGAAATAACAAAAACAATTTTTCTGACGAAATAAACAACAAACATAATAACACAATAAAACTTTCAGTTTTGTGGTTGCTTGTCGGTGAGCTAATAGGCTTTATTCTATTTATGATCTCCCACAAGAGCCAAAAGGTTGTGGGTTTTGTTGGATATTTAATTAGGAGGAAAGTAGCCTGTGTCGACAACACACGTAAACAAGATTAAATACTTATACAATATAAAGCATTCGTTACGATGCACTTTCCACAAATCGTGGTTTCCATGCGAACTTTACTTAATTGAACAACGGCCAACGATTTATAAACTCATTTTCTACATTCATGATTCCATAAAGTCGAAGAAATGAAAAAAAAAATGAATTATCCTCTGAGCACACTGTAGATTGATTTGAGCAAACGTTCCTGCGCTAAGCTTCAATAATTTATGACGTAAAGCTGATAGACACTTTAATGCTGAAGGTAACAAATATTCAGCAGAATTTACCCTCCTCGCTTGTGTTGAAAATTAATTTATAAAAAAAAATAAATAAATAAAATTTTGGAAAACTCGAGAGCTTCTTTTTTCATCTAACGAAATGAAAGGAGAAATTTTTCTTCCATTGTAGAAAAAGAAAAACCTCTTAGTTTTTTCGTTTAGCAAGTACTTCAGACTGGAGAAGTTTGTCTTAGACATATTTTTGTTCCCTACGACTCGGAAATCTTTTAAGGTAAATATCGTCCGGTGGATTGAAAAAATTTGCATTTAAATATTTTAAAGCAAAAATGTACTCAGCGAGAGCTGTCAGTGTAATAAAGAAAAGCCTCTTAGTATTCGTCTAGGGACTACTTCAGATCGGAGAAGTTTGTCTTGAGATTCCCAGAACAATTATGGAATCGTCGACTTTGATTCATTTTGGTTAGACATATTTTCGTTATAGGCATAGCCATGGGCGCATATAGCGCACTCACTTCCCTGTGAGAATAAACAAAATGATTTATGCAAATTTTTATTAAAAAAACCAGAAAATTCACTTTTATTTTATTTATTCATTGTCTATATATTTTGTAAATAAATTTACTAACTAAGTATGGATTTAAAGGCTGTCGGATAACTTAGATCATATGCTCGACTGTATTTAAAACTCTACCGCACTACCTGCTTGTTAAAATATTATTAGATATTTAAGGAAAACTGATAGTTTATTGAAAATTGCGTTTAGATTTTTATACCCTCCTCTAACTCCCGTATCTTAACTTTTTGTGTAAATAAACTTTTTACGGGTGTACGTAACACTTAGAAGGACTTATCAAAGACCAACCTTTGATTTTGATCAGCTCTGATTTAATCGAAGCTCGTTTGTCTGTCCGTCCATCGACGTCTGTCCATGTATCCTTGCTTTCAATCGACAAGTCGCCATTTTTTATATATTTTAACGAAATTTGGTAGACCGGAGTGTTTTGGCTCAGCGACGATCTCTATTGAAAATGGTTTGGATCGGACTACTTTTTTGAGCCCTTCTCATCTAATGCCTTATTCTGGGAGGTTTTTTATGAAAGCATTGCTATTTTCAGAATTTCGCGCTCAGAAAATCGCTTAATTCGCTGCAATATTTCGGCATGGTGAATTTATGTGAAAATGAGGCAATTTTTTGACGCCTCTGCCGTACAATCCTTGCCACAGAAACTGAATCTTTGTACAGTAAAAAGGTCTAATTTTCAATATATCATGATGAAAATGGATGCGTAATAGTAATATCAGATGGGAATTAATTTCACCGTATCTGGGCCACGTAGGTCTATTTTTTAGGTCTCACAGCATAATAGCTTCTTATTGAAGGCTAATTTGATGAATGATGAAGTTCATGGAACTAATTTGATGTAAAACTTAATTTGCCAAATTTGGATTAAGTAGCTCTATTTTTTGGACAACATCGGATATAAGAGTCTTCATGAAGAATAAATCCTTCCACTTTATAATGAAAATGGATCAATAATAGCAATTTAGCGGGGAAAATAAAATATAGAAATTTTGGATCATATAGGTTTATTTCTTAGACTCTACCACAAATAGAGTCTCTCACGGAAAACTAGCCCTTGGATGGCGCTATAGTCTAACTTTGTAGCTTTTTATGATGGAAACAAACGAAAAATGATAAAACTTTGACTAGTACTAGTTAGATATGCCAAATTTGCAACACATCAATCGACGTTTTGAACATCCTGCAATATGACGCCTGTAATATGAAAAATATACTTTTACATAAAAACAATGCATAATTTTTAATATATATTATCACGAATATGAATAAATGACTATATTGGTCGTATTCGTGTAGGGCATCTAAGGGTCGACTTTAACCGCTTACTTTTTTTCTGCTATTCTTATAAATTTTTCTAAAAAACACTCTGGATACATAAATTAAAAAAGTGAGAAATTTTTCTAGTGAAGTGTTCTCTATATGAATGACTCAGTTCCAGAAAATGCAATTAACCGATTCAGCAAATGTAACAATTACGAATCAACGGTGTCAACTAAAAATACATATTTTTAATTATGGGCATAAAAATTTTTTACTTAAACGTTAATTGCAATCTAAGGGTTGTAATGTCATACAATTTTAAAACATCTCGGTTGACAATTTGGGTATAATATGAAAATCATGTGAATTCATCAATAGTGGCGTCATTTTTTTTTTTGCATCCTCCTAACTTCTTGAGTGATGTGTGTTTTCAACGAAAAGCAATTATTGTGGAAATGTCTTTTCACGAAAACGAAAGTTGCCGACAAAGAAAACGGAACAATGATGGATGTTTCTTCAAGGTCATCGCCGTTTCTTCTAGGCAGATCATACTCATATTTTAATATTGGGTTTTTAATCAATTAGTAAATGCTTGTGAGAAATTTTGCTGTGGCATTTCACTTGTGGCAACTCCACAAAAAAGGAAAGTGGAAATTTTTCTTTTTACTAGAAACAGGCGTACGCAGAACATGTGCTGCTCTAGTGTCGAAAATGTGGAGTTTTATAATTCCCGGTAATTTCTGACTCTTAGCTTTTACGTTATACAACTTTTTGCAAATTGGAAAATCGCGGACAGACGGACGTACGAGTGGACAACGATTAACCAGCAGAAAGGCATAATCAAATCAATCGAAAATTTTATGCTCACTAACAAGAAATGTATTAACTGAATTTTATAAAACGT
The DNA here is from genome assembly GCF_014805625.2 of Glossina fuscipes. Classification (NCBI taxonomy): domain Eukaryota; kingdom Metazoa; phylum Arthropoda; class Insecta; order Diptera; family Glossinidae; genus Glossina; species Glossina fuscipes. Next base: position 9,158,552 of record NW_023998422.1, read on the forward strand.
TTTTCTGAAAGGTAATCGAGCGCGATACGATTATTTATTTATTTCTAGGTAAACGAAACATTGCAAAACATAAAAGTTTTTCATTGAATAAATTTTATTTGTATGAGGAGACAAATGAAATAATTTGTTTAATTTCATCATAAAAGATATAAAAATAACCTGCTCTGACATAATAAAGAGGTGATCGCGTTTAAAGCTAAATCAAATTTAATGCCTAAATATTAAATGAATATTAAAATTAAAATCAAAACAAAAACGTACGAAAACCCGTTTGTTTGGTACTCTCAAGCATTTACATATATAAATATACCTGTATATAAATATACATATATATGTATATATAAAACGTTACGATTTATTAACGGTAACAGTAAGTGTTATTAAATATTGATTAATAAGAGATAAGGTCTGCAATTATTTTAAATTAATTTAAATTTTATTATAAAACAAGTAAAAAAGTTATACTCGGCTGTGATCGAATTTCGCATTCCCATCGCCACTTAAATATTTAGCGCTTCATGAGTTTATTTATGTTTATAAAAAAGGGAATAAAGTAAAATTTATCATCCACCCTTTAGTTTACTAAAAGCTATTTTTAAGAAAAATTGTTATCCACCACATCATTATAGCCACCATTTCGAATTAACTGCGTGTGGCCATAGAGTTTTCGTAAAGAAAATTTTGAAAATTTCATTTGAGTAATGAACAAAAATCAACGCACCGGAGCTAGTTTCGCTTTACCTTTTGCTACGAGAAACTTCTAATGTTTGTACCACATTTGAAGGTGTGGTATTTATTTTAGCGAACACAAGAATGAATGAATAACATACAGAACACAGACACACTGATATGGCTTAATGGATTCCAAATATCAACCTGATCAAGAATATATATTTTATAGGACTCCGGAAGCTTTCTTTTGAGTGCTGCAAACATTATGACAAGATGAGTATGCCCCTACCCTTCGGTGGTGGCCATAAAAAAACTTGCGAATTATTTACAAATATTAATAAACGCTTATATATATAGATATATGTATTAGTATTTATAGCATATATATATATATATATATATATGTACATGTTTATACACACACATATATATAAATATACATAACGTTCATCTTGGATCGTTTTCGGTATGCAAAATATAAATGAATTCATTTCTCTTTTTTTTATTACTATTGCTTGTTTTACTTTATTCATGCCATAGCGAATGGTTTAATCTTTTTTCCCCTACTGCTGCAGGTTGGTGGCCTTTTGTGTACAACGGCTAGAAGCAAGGTTCAGAGATCTTATTTGGCACGTATATACTTGATCAATATCATGCATGTCCGTCGGCGTAATGTCTGCGAACAACATTCTCATGGCCATAGCAATTAAGATGTCCGCCTTCAAGTTTGGCAGTAACAGGAAGAACTCTTACATGCCAGTTGGTATTGAAAACCTGCCACATCGGTTAAAGGTCCGGCTGCTTTGGGTAAGAAAAGGCTTTGGTCTTTTGCTTATCGCTCTTACGTTGCACAAGATGCAATGCTAAAAGTTCTCATCTATATTCTGCGGATGCTCCTGCAGAGCCTATATAAAAGCGGAAATAATGAACTACGCCCTTGCAATATTGTAAAGCATTGAAATTTCAAACTTCTTTTTAAGGCAACTGTAGTGGTTGTAAAAGATTCGGTCACAGCTGATTATAATTTTCTCGTATTTTTCTTTTTTATCTGCTTCTGGTTTGTATTAGGGCTAACAGTTCGTATTTAATGCGCTAGCTTTTAAAATGCCACATCTGTCAGCCAGTGAAGCGCGCTAATTTATGTTTATGCTTTCATTTGTACTCATCGACAGAGAATGTTTGTTATAATGAGAGAATGTTGTTGTCGTAACAAATGCATCAAAATCACTAGAATGTATAAAAATTTTTGATTAGCGTAACGTTTAGAGGCTAGAAATCCGCTTCCATCGAATTAAAATAAATCAATTATAGGATCTCTTACTAAAAAATCAATCACGTAATATAGTCATTATATCAAGGAAGACGAATGGCATGTAGCAGCGTCCTCCATACTCATGGCATTATTTTGAAGCCAAAAAAGTCTGTTAGCATCGATCATTATCCATCCTGTATAACATGTTGAAGCAGTAGCATTTCGAACATACCACTGCCTAATAACATTGCCACCAAACTACTTTCGCTCCTCCTGTTTGGGAAGGTTGTTGGACTTGAGATTGTGCGAGAAACTCTAGGGATTTCGATGCGTTGTAGCGATTTATGGTTAAAAGATCTCTTCGTTTCTATTCAAATCGGTTTACGGTCGAACGTCGTCATAATGACAGTTGCATGTTGACAGTTCAAAAATCGCAAGAAACTTAAGATGATAACGCACTTGCCGAGGCATATTCCATAACTACATTTTAGGTCAGTTGGGGTATTTGAATCGGTGCAGTTCTATCCGTTCTTTCCGTCGTCTGTATACTTGCAAGATGTTCGATCATTTTGCGGACGCAGATTAGATTGTTAATACGATATTTCACATCAAGTTCGCAAATAGATGAGCTTCGATTCCGAAAACGCTCAAAATGATTGAAAAACTTCAAGATTAAAGTTTTGATCAGAAGTTTTTACTGCCGAGTTTTCAACTTGAAACTAAAAACAACCAGGAACACTCAACTGACCTATGACCCAGTATTAAATACCCTATACCAAAATAAGGCGTTATATGGGAGTTGTTCGAAAAAGTGGTCCTATTCGAATCATGTTCAACAGCATTTGTTCTTAGGTCAAAACAAGTCGACGGGCCATATTTCATCAGAATATCTCAAAAATTTGCGGCCTATACGTTAAAGAAAAGAAAACAAGACGGATGGATGGAGAATTAAATCGAAATTTGATTTTAATTCGAATGAAATTTAAGTTATCATAAAATTTCCCGCATTGAGACTTCCATGAGGTTCGATACAACATGGCACACATTATCTCGATTTGTATTATGCCTAAGCTTAAAACATCCTAGTGCATATAAACCAATAAAAAAGTTTCAAATTAACCGTATTGTCTGAGAGATGCCTGTACAATGTACGACACAAAGTCGAACGAATCCAATGCTTGCATAATACTTCATGTTGTTGCCACCGATGACAAAGCATGGTTTTGGGGTAAGTGTTTAGTGTTCGGTGTAAAAAAATTCGTTTTGAGCCTCATACAAATTGTTTCCGAATTGTTTTCTTTTTTTCTTCTTGTTATTATTATTATTACTCAATCGCTAGCAAGTGAAATAAAATAATTTTGAATTTGCGGGAAAACAATAAATTCATTTTTTACATGTGCAAAGTCAATGTTTTGTTTATAATTTATTCGCTTAAATGAAATACTTTTTTTGAAGGTGCACACGAAGTAATGGAACAACGGGGAATAGGTAAAAAGCAAAATAGTGATGATGACGTGGGTATGTTCATTCAATATGCAAACATATGTCCAATAATTCAGTTTAAATCATTTATAAAACGAGCATAAGTTTCTAAACGACTTGGTAAGGTTTTCAAATGTTTGACAAGGGACCTCGCTTTAAAGCACATTTTTTTTGTTTACGCAAATGCGCGTTGAAATGTTATGTAATTATGATAGGTGACTAAGAACTGCTCACAAAATTTCACGGTTGTGTGTAACCATTTCGGTGTAAAGATAACTAATAACAAGGTCCAACTGGTTTTCTTTCTTTGCTATTTTTTTGTTCTTCGACAATAGCGATACTTTAGTGTTGTTTTAGGAACTCGTAAAGACGAAGGAAGATCTTGTCTAGCGAAAAATTATGCACTTGACAAGTTTGTAATTACATAACTTTTGCATGGATCTACGTTTGGAATAATTGTTTTTCGCCTCTATGGCCTGTGATCGACTTGTTCATAAACAAGTCCGCACTGACTAATTAGCAACTTTTATATCGAATAAGTCTGATTGATTGAATACGCTCTTATACGGCTTTTGACCAAATATCTCTTATACGATCTTTGGTAGAACGAGTTCTTTTATATACTACCGCACGGATATGCATCGTATAAAACTCATTTGATGAGATGGGTTCTTATATGTTCTTTGAAGAAGTACTCTTTGAGCAAAAATTCTCTTATATGAATTTTGATTAATCATTCTTTGCGGCTTTGGTTCATGTATATCATATCTGTTCTACTACGCTCTTGGGCTTTTCTTGATTTTGGTATTTCTTAAGCAAAAACTCTCTTATAGGATCAAACGTTGCCTGGCATGAATTTTGATCGAATGTTCTTTTATATAAATTTTGGTAGACTATTCTACGTGCCAGTGATTCGTGAATGTGATATCTGGTTGACTACTTGGACTTGCGCGTTGCTTGAATAGGCATTTCTTAAGCAAAAATTCTCTTACAGAATCGAACGTACTCTTGTATCAGTAGTGATTGAATATATTCTTACGCGAACTACACTACAAACTATTTGTTTATACAGGATTTGATAGAACTCTCCATGCTCCCTTTGCTTCGTGTCTATATTATTTGACCTACTAAGCTCTTGTGCGTTTTTTGACTGAGTATTTTTTAAGCAAAATTGTTTTTAGAGGATCGAATGCTCTCTTATATGAACTTTGATC
>NW_023998422.1:9163181-9202361 GCF_014805625.2 Glossina fuscipes
CGAGCTAACTTCGAATTCTGGCAAATTAAAGGAGAAGTAAATGAGCGAACTTCGAATTCTATGGCATTGAAACATAAATCTCTAAACCAAATCTATAGGGCGTAGGTGAATTGGAAAAATAATTGTCAAATTGTTGAAGGTGTTTCAAAACGCGAAAATTTCTCTTGAGTTCTCAGTACACGTTTGCCTAGCTTTGCATTTTATGATGAAGGCACTCTATTAGTTAGCGGCTTTTGTTTATGCAAATAACTTTGTTGTGTATGGGAGTGAACAAACACGTGTTTGCGCGTGTGTTATGTGCTGTATGCTACGACTAGCTTGTAAATTGAAATAATTAGCATTTCTGTGTGTGCGTGCGAGTTTGTTTATGTATGAGCAAACAGTTGAATGCCTTACGCAAGTAGTTTTATGACATTTTCATTTTTTTGTTTTGCTTTCTATTTGATTTTAATCGGATCTTTTTCGAAAATATTTTTCATCTGATACCACTATATATATATATATATATCTATTGCTGCAATCGTTTGCATAGACAAACAAAAATGTAACAAATATACACACATTAAACTGCTTTTAATAACAAAATCATATACGTATTGGGGCTGGTATTTAAGCTTCCGGTCTAACGCACGTGCCTCCACAAGGTGTAATTAGTTGAAGTAGTCTAAAAAATTGTAAGCCATATAGAAAAAATAACATTCTTACGTTTGTTTCTTTTGCTCTTAACATAATGAACTTTTGAAGGCTAACTAATACTAACACATGGGTTAGCTTTAATCATTTTTTAGATTCCCTGACTTAATCAAAAAAAAAAAATTTTCAAATCATTGGAAGACCAATAATTCCATTCATTTCATTGATTCGATAATAGGATATCATAACTTTTTTTTTAACCTTATTAAGCTTATCTCTCTGTCAGTAAGGTTTATATAGATTTTTCTTTTATCTAATTGACGGTAACTAAAAGCGGGCTAAAAAGACTTAAGAAGACCAACTTGGTTTTGTACATTTATTCTATTGATTTAATTGTTACCTCTTTTATGTATGACTTGCATACACATTGCCAAGTTAGACTTAATACTTTTTAGACAAATCACTAGAAGTTAGAATTTACTTACCTTTCATTTAATTTAGTATTTTTTTGACGCTTTATATGGCGTCTATTAAAACTGTTTGTGCACGAGTTCGATGTTGGTTTCGTTAATACTGTTGCAGCTGTGTAATGAGCTGTTGGTGGTGCTGCTGTCGTAACTCCTGCGGCTGTTGTTGTAATTATTGTTGTTGTTGCTACTGAAGATGACGACGGCGGCTGTAATGGTTGCTGCAGTTGTTGATGATATTGATGGCGCCTGTGTGAATGTGTATGATGTTGTTGATACGGTTGTTGTTGTTGTTGTTGTTGTTGCTGCTGTTGCTGATGTTGTTGTTGTTGTTGCTGTTGCTGCTGCTGGTAATGTTGATTTTTATTACCCGCACTAGCGACTGTTGATGTTGACTCACCGTACGCAACCTCGTTAGCGGAATGATGCGATCCGTTACTAGAGGAATGATGCGTATAATCAGTCGGTGCGCTAAGTTGACGGTTGAATTCGGTTTTTCGGCGACTTATATCCGTCAAACAATATTTATTAAGGTGTCCGTTACTCGATAAGGAGCTCTTTGGCGATATGGCATGAGGTGATCCAGCATGCAGACGATTGCACGAATTAGTGCTAACACTAAGTTTATTACCGTTATTGACCAGATTGCAGCCTTTATTATTAATTTTGGCTTGTTTATAATGCGGCTGCTGCTGCTGCTGCTGCTGCTGCTGCTTAGCGCCAAGATAATGTGGTAATTGCTGCTTTTGCGTTTGCTGTTGCTCACTACTATTGGCAGTGGCTGCGGCGGCGGCGGCTGAGGATAAGATGGCACTAACGGCTGTTTCACTTTTAATTGAGGAACGATATGTGGGATAAACGGACTTAAGCGCCCCGTTTACGATATACTGTGTACTATGTCTGCTGGGCACTTGCTGTCCGGAAGCCACTGACGGTGAGGTGAACGTGGTATTTGCTGATTGTTGTTGCTGTTGACCGTTTCTCTTTTCAACCAAATACAAATTCAAATATTTATCACCCGGATGTAATGAATTATCTGATACAGCGTTCGTTTTCGCTAATATTTGATTTTTCTTTTTAGCCGTTGGACGTGTTTTCAATGATAAGTTACGCAATTTACGAGATTGCTCTTTGATTTTATTGGTCTTTAAAAACGAAGGACTACTGGCAATGCACTTGAATATATAGGCTTTATTAACTAATTGCTGTTTATCGGTTAACGATGCAACATCAAGCTCGTTCTTACCATAAATATTGCAATCGCTGTAATGGCTCTTTAGCAACGGACAAGCCTTGCTTGCCGCGTCCTCTAAATAATGATTACTGTAGCTGGTCTGAGCTATCGGATCGGAATTACTGAAATTATGTACAACTAAATGCTTGAAATCACCATGAGCATGGGAATCGGGATAATCGTCGGCTATCGCAAGACTACTACTTTTACTGTTGGGACTATTCGAGACACGACTGGGAGGATTCGTACTATCCAAATACTGACGGTAACGAGTGTCAGCTAAGGATAATTGCTGAGGTGAGCTACTATCGTATGAGTTTTGTTTGGAGACACCACTGTAACGATTACTAATGTGTTCGTAGTGCAGCGAACGTCGATCATCACCGGCTGCACTAGCGTTAACACCACCACCGTTTACACTGTAGTGGTGTACATAAATATTATCGCTGGCACTTTTGCTAGTCTTACGATCCTTACTGGCATCAATCAAAAGACATTCGTTGTCTAGATCAGCTAGAAGGCCGTCCCCTGTTGTTCCTTTGCCACTGCTTGTATTGGTATAAGGTTGGAACGATTTAGTGGCGGGTAGAGCAGCAGCGGCGGCAGTTGTTGATGTGGCTTCAGATGCAGAGACAGTCTTTAAAGACTCACAGCTGCACGATTTTGTTTTATGTAAATTACTACCACTATCGCTTGACGTTTTACGTAATAAATCACGCGCGGAGTTCGCGCACTCCGTCTGTGTTGCCTGAAGTCCGTCAACGGTATTGGCGGTGTTAACGTAATTGCTACTACGTTCGTAATTGTTATTATTACCGGAATAACTGGCAGCGTACGTATTAGCGGTCTGAGCACTCGTAAGGTTGATCAGCGACTGACGCAGTAAGTGCTGATGCGATTGATGATGTTGCTGCTGCTGGCGTTGAGATTTTTGCTGTTGTTGTTGCTGTTGTTGTGACCTAGCTTGATGATTTTGCTGTTGCTGTTGCTGTTGCTGTTGTTGTGGCTGTTGTTGTTGATCACTACTGTGTACGTTTTCTCTGCTAGCACTGTAACAACACAATCATAGATATACCGTTACAAATAACAATAACAATAACAATAACAATCAAAATACAAAACTAATACTAACTAAACTTATTCATTTATTTTTTTTTTTTTTTTATTATTTAGAAAACTGTTATAAAAAAAAAAAAGAAGAAAACATTTTCAAATACTCATATATATATATGTGTGGATAAGCATGTATGCATAATACTATAGGAAAAAACAAACGAAAGAAGAAGAAATATGAAAAGAAACAAACAAAGAATAGCCATAGCCCGTAGTCCAGAGAAGAGAACGCAAACGCGCGCGTATTCATGCAATTTAAGAAAAATATCAATTGATTTATAAAAAAAAAAAAAAAGCAACGACAACAACAAAAACAACAACAACAACAACGGCAATCCAAACAGAACAAAACGAAAAAAACAAAACAAAACAAAATAAAATAGAAAGTACAGTATATGCGCTCTCGTTAGAATCTCCGCAAACACATAAACATACAAACATATTTTGAGGGGCATTCGTGTTTAGAAAATAATAAAAATAGAATAAAACTGTAACCACTACATGAATACAACAAGCATGTACATGTGCATAATGATGCCGAAGAGAGTTGCGCGAGTGATCATTAGGTTGAGTAAAACGTAACAAATCTAAATAAGCATTGATTGAACGAGTATACCGTAGAGTACGTGTATATATATATATGTACATATATATACATATATATGTGGATACATAGATAATAGTAAAGTGCGAACGTGTGTATATTGAAATCTAGAGATGTGCATAAATTCCATAAATCGTAAACTAAATAAATATCATCCAGTGCGACCAGCATTAAATCGTGTATAGATTTGTGGATATAATTAATAGAATTTTGAAAATTGAAAAAAAAAAAAGAAGAAAATGTACATTAAGTCAAAAAGTAGATTTAAACCCACTAAGAGATTGATAACATGCGTCTTGCATGCAGTTATGAATAATGCCGGTATACGATCTTATAGCTCACTATTCACAGCTGTAGATGTAGATCGAATTTTCATAGCTTCCGGTACAGATAAAAACATTCGTTTGCATTTAACATCTTCTTAGAATCTATAAACTTGATTAGGTTAAGATTTTCAGCATATTAAGCACTTTGCACTTTCTATCCGTCCAGCTGTCTCTTCGTCTATTTTGGCTTTTAATCGGTCTATCTCTCTACTCAGTTGGTTTCTTTTTTCTGCCAATTTTTCTGTCCGTTCATCTGTTCAGTTAACGCCTGCATGCATCTCCTTCCCCCTCTCGTTGCTTGGCGTTCGCCTTGCCAGTTCATTTTTCTCTATATATTTATATGTCTGGTTGTTCATATACTTTTCAACGTCTATTTACTTCCCCCCGTTCCGTGGATTATCCGTTTGTCAAATGTTCTTTCGCCGTCCATTCATGGACATCAATTCATCTCTCTAACCATTTCCTTGTCTGGTCATTCATCTCTTAGATCACCTTTTGATTTATTCTTTCGATTACCTGTACTTCCAACCATCTTTTCATTCACATCCTATCTGCCTGCTTACCCGTTGTCTCTCCGGCTTGATTGTTGTTTTCTTTGCCTGGCAGAGTTGTCCATTTCAAACTCGGTCTACATTGTGTCTACATACATTTTCGTTCATTTCTTCTCTGCTAAGTGTCAAGTTGGTCATAATTTTCTTCGCATACGATCTATCTGTTTTTTCCATTATCCCTCTGTCGATATATTTGTTATTCATTTTGTCTATATGTCCTTCAACCGTCCGCTCTTATATCTACCTCCTTTTCTTCTGTTCGATTTGTTCACTTACCCACGCCTATATTCACGTCGGCGCATTTTGCGTATTTGACCCTCCTTTCATCTGCTGATATATCTCTCTTTTCGGATCTGCTCTTTCACTTCTTCACAATATTCATCCATTGCTGCTTATATTCATTTAGAGAATGAAATCAATCTCAGTCGATTGATTAAGTTAAGTAAGTCAGTTTGCAAAGAGCCTCTTAGTGGTATATTTTTATATACAACATGAAGTTTTCTTCATATTTATAAATTATAAAGAACATTTTACATAACTGGGCCGTAGTACTCTTAACGCCTTATACGAGCGGTGTTCGTTTTAAAGTGATTTGAAGCTTTATTTATTTATTTGTTCATAACATGCGTCCAAAAATTTGCACATTACTGTTTATAAACATAATAAAATAATACCAATCGGATAACCTGTACCGATGTAATTTATTTCGAAATTAATATTGAAATGGAATTCGCAAGAGGAAGACCGTACAAGACAAAAGTAAGGGAGAGAAAATATTCAAATTGAATTTTTAAAAACAAATACCGTATTTGCCACCGTACGTGTGTTTACGTATGTATGCACGCATGTATATAGGTATGTTTGTTTGTTTGCATGCATATATATGTATCTGAAAAAGAGAGTAAAATTGTTTCCAAAACTTTCAAATGTGTACAGGTAACGGTCGGAGATTGAATTCATGTCGCACGCAGATCATTTCATGGCATTTATTAAAAATTAAAGAAAAGTTGCTTTATATGAGAAGCATATGTTGGAAAAGAGATTATTTGCGATATTTTTCTGAAGCTGAATTTTCACTCTTGTCGATCAAAAAAAGAATTTATGTGACAATCGATTCAATTTTCATTATTGATTGCGATCAATTTTCGATCTTTTGGAATCATTTTTTTTATTACCATAGCAAAAAGGAACAAGAGAATCAGTGGGGAGCGGGGGCCCCCCCGCTTTGTAACACTTAACAATAGGTGTTTCGTTCTCCAAGAGATGGCTTCACCGGTGTGCGGCAATGGAAATAAACAAATCTAGGCCTTATACAGCAAGGTTGACCGGTTTTCAACATACTTCAGTCGATTTATGTCCGCATTATAAAGTTATTCTCGATTGAAGGTCAAATTGCTTTGTGATGGATTTCTCGACATTGTCGCGTGACCAATGATTGCATTTCGATATCGAACGCACAAACAACCACGATCGCGAACTATTACTGTGGACCATAGACCTAAGCGATTTATTCCAATCGAATGAAACCAACTTTGGGGACCAGCATTAACAACAACTGGCACCACTGAGACGAAAATTAACACATATGCCGAATGTTGCAATAAAGCCCCGGATGCCGAGAAAAAAATTACCAGAAGCAAAGTTACACACCTAACATAACATACAGTTCTGTGCATATGTATATTCGAAATTCTGGCGTGACATGTTTGAAAATTGATTTCATTTCTGATGCTGGCTTTTCATCGCACTAAGAACTAAGATAGGTTTAATGCTCCCAGAACAGTCAGAATTCTGAGAAATTTTTTTTTTTTATATATATAACCAGTCACTCAGAGATATCCCCTGTATGCGCGCGTATTGTGTTCGTCAAGGAGGGTTGTAGATTAGGAAGGATGAAAGGGGTGAGTAGTGTTTGTGTAGATTTGACACCAGGCACGGCAGGGAAAGACTCCTGCTGGTAAATTGTTTCAAAAGGATCGCAGTATGAGAAAATTGAAGAAAAAGAAAAACTTTTAACGTAAAGTTTTATAGAAAATATATTTGAAATGATTGCGACACGACAATCATTCCTGTTAGTTAATCGACGCACGTTTTCACTATTTATGAAAACTTTATGATTGCCATATTTTAATCTAGAAATTAACCTGTGACCTAAAAATTTAATTTAGTATATCTAGCACGCATTTCATCAAGAAAATGAAAAAAAATTAAAGATTTATTGTCATTTAAAAACCAAGAAAAGTTGAATCTGCCATTAGGCAGAGCGTTTGCTTGTCGCTTGACTATGTAAAAGTCACGAATAAATAAGAAAAACTGTTCAATAGTATCGCGTTTGTTGTTTTTTTCTCCCATGCGAGAACCCTTATTGGAATCATAGAGAGAGAATAAATGAATGGTAATGAATTTGACTCCAAGGCCATAAATAGAATTTGAATATAGTAAAATATTTGGAGAGATCCAGCATTATCTTAATCCCGGTTTAAAGTATACGTTAAGCAAATATTGTTTAAACATAAAAGCAAATCTTTCAACGCAGCTTGAGATTTTATGCTAAAAACGAAATCTCTGAGTCTTTGCACAGGTGTAACAGACAATTTGGTATTGCAGCCGATATATATATAAATTATGTAACACATTTAATACTTAATTCTTAACTGTACTTACAGTTTACAAGAGCTGTGTTCTATCTCAGATAACCAGACAATTTTTTTATTGCAATAATTGAAACTTTTTTTAAACAAAGCCAGTATTAAACACTTTAATTTAAATATCTATAAGAACTTATATTAAAAAAATAAAACAAAAAATTAAAACTGCTTTTTTCAAAGCAAGCGAATCCGTTTCGCCCATTTCCAAATGTGATCCGCTAACATAAGCCTGCGAGCCTATAGGTAAAGTTTCATTTGAGTTTTGTTTTTGTGATAGTAAAATTTCTGATAAAAAATTTGGATCGCCTGTGTATGCAAACATTCGTTCGATCGTATTATTATAAATATTATATTGACCTCAAAACACATCCAGCAAATATTCATCGTTGTTGAAAACATGTCAAGTCGATGAAAAGATTAAGATTTCTACGCGTAATCTGTAGATTTACAGAAGGGCCAAAATTTGCGGTTATACAAAAATGAGCACACGACCAACAGCCGGTTTATTTTACCCGGCATCAGGTTTTAGTTTTGTGGGTATAAAATATTTCGCGAAAACCGAATATATTTTTTTTTCTTATTTGTTTTCGTCTAAGGATGAAGAGATTAGTATTTATTTGTCCCTGGCTGTATGTAAACTTTGCAAATGCTTTGCGAAAATAACTTCAAAATGTAGCTTCTCTGTCAAATCCTTAGCAACAAGAGGTATCATAATGAAAGCAAAGCTAGAGCAATCCTGATGTATGGAAATGAAATAGAATTGCTAAGGGCCATTTAGACGAGCAAGATCGACTCTTTGTACATTCGCTTAAGGTAATTCGTCATTTGTTTTCGTGATAATATAGCAATATTTATATATTTATTGTATGCATATATTTATTGTTTACATGGAAGAGAGTTCGAAAATTTAGAAAAAAGTTATCGAAGACTTTGTTATTGTGGAACTATGTCCACCGTAACGTAAGAAAAATTGCACTTTGACAAAATCTTATTTTTTACGAGTACGCGAGTTTATGCAACATGGAGTCCGAAAAATAGGCCCATGTAGGCCGAATAACACCCAGTTCATTTCAATGGCAAATTGTGGATATAGATTAATTTACATCATAAAATATGCAGAAAAAAAAAAAGACTTAGTTTTCACCTGGGGCGGGGTACAGAAAATAAGCCTACATCATCCAAATTTGGCCCCGTTCAATATGGTGCCAAATTATTACTGTAGACCAATTAGCCATATAGTGGCTAACTTTTCGTAGACACGGTTATATGAGAAGGCATTCGGGACTTCGGCCCATTTGACTTAAATTGCGATTTTTGATAAATAATTTTGAAAATTTTCATTGACATAACTTACGTTTCCTGTACATTACATCACTAACTTTTTATCTATACTTACATTTTAATGACGTAACTAAATTTTTCAAACACGAGAAGTGATCGTAAAAATGATCCCTTCCAATCCATTTTTAATACACCGGAACATCGCCCATGCACAAAATTTCTGCGATGTGCGCGATGCATACAAAAATACATAGGCAAACATCCGACGGACAGACAGACGGACATCCTTAAATCGATTTAGAAAGCAATTCAGAATCGATCGGTGTAAAAACAGATGGGTCCATATTAAGCCACAGCGAGTGCTACGTACGTGGGCAAAAACCTATATTTTTGCTGTAGGATATAAATATAAGCTTGATGTCAATTTAGGAAACCTGAAGAAGACCAATAGTGACCCAATAGAAAATGTGCTTAAAGTAGACGACATGACGCGAACAACTGAAAACACAATTTTGGAATAATTGTTCTTTAACTCTTTTTGATACCCAGCAGTGTAAAATGGTGATATAGTGAATTTTTTTTCCATAATATATGTAACACTCAAAAGGAAGCTTCAGAGACTCCACAAAGTATATATATATAGATATAGTATGTGTATATATTCTTGATCTGCGTGAAGTTCTGAACCGATTAAGTCATGTCTGTCCGTCTGCGTTGTTATTGGCACACCCCTAGTCGCAAAAAAGGTGATATCGTCTTCAAATTTGGTAAAAACATTGGAAGATTCTGCGCGCAGGTTGATATTAAAAATGGGCCAAATCGGTCGAAGCGAAAACGCGCAGTGCGGTAACGCAAAACAACTCTGTTTTTTTTTACAAACATTTTTGGATTTTTGCTTGTTACTCGGAAGTTGTTAAAATTTGAAGACTGAAATTTTCCACATTTACTTTATGTAACATTCTACTCTTTACGTGCAAAAATGGGTCAAAATGGCCATGCAATCACACAAACTTACAACTGATTAAATTTTATTTGATTCGCTTTCTTGAGGTTTTATACTTACTTTCGCATACAAGGCAAACAACACAGAATGTTTAAATCTATTTTGTACACTCCTCAAATGAAGATATATTATCTGCCTAAAAATGGGTTAAATCTAAAATGAATATGGTAGAGACCCCGATTAAGTGTTTCTTAATAATCACAGCGATATGGGTATCAAATAAAAGAACTTGGAGAGTAGAATCCGAAATCATAGTGGTGGGTAAAATTCCACCCTCGCGGAATACTAGTTCCTTACTTGTTAATAATTAATCTAAGCCCTATATTCGTAAATAAAAGGGGAAAAGAAAAACGAGCCGCATTAGGTGTAATTACCTCATGTAGTAGCAGATTTCCACATGCAGAAAAATGTACAATAATCAAGTATCGCGTGCTCACTAATCAAAGATTTAATTCAATTTAAGTTTACTTAACAAACGTTGCTAATAATGCAAACATAGCTATTATATGGCGCGTCATTAGAGCATTTTCATGTTCTTCAATCATCAAACGGAAACTTTGATTTGAATTAAAATCCAGATTCGACTGAAATTGAATTTGTGTATAACCATCCGATAAAAATCCACCAAAAAAAAAAAAAAAAAAAATTTAAAATTTATTATATTATATAATATGAAACCAGTTTCGTCACATAGCAGTTTAGCTGTAAGATGCAAGCTGCGCAGAGCGACTACAAAAATATGCAAAAAATCAAACTTCATTAACATTCATAGATGAAATGCAATTAAATATTTTAACCATATTTAATATTTTAATCTTTTTTATAATATATATATATATAGACAAAAGTTATAAGTTTATATATGATTATAAGCAAAATTTAAAAAACCTAAAGTGATGTTAATTAAAAAATGAATAAATTGTTTTGTTTTATTGACATGTTTTCGAAAAAATTGATTCTCTTATATGTGTTAATCTTCTTGTTCCGGGCAGGAAGTAAATAAAGCTAACGGAAATAAGCGAAAGTATTTGTTTTCTTAAATTTGATGCAAGCCTCTATCGGTCAACATCTCTCAGCTTTCTTACCTAGAAGTGTGCAAATACCTTAAGACGTAAGGGGACGATTCGATTAATTTCAAAATTTTGGTAATCGGTGCCTTTGCCAATAAGAGCCAAAAGAAAGAAGAGGCGAAGATTTCACTTTAGTTCGGTTTAAGTTCTTTTTTGTCATAAAAAGAGGATTTGAAGATTTTTACACAAAAAAAAAAAAATTCAATTAAAGTCTTTTCATTAAAAATTGTACGCTTAGACCGCTATCCGATAAATCATTTTCGCAAATCCATCATTTCAACATCTAAACTGCCTTATAGGTAAAATTCAAATACTTTAACAAAAGTGTATTCCATGTTCGGTAATTAAAACCCCCTAATATCTCCCCATAACCGCCAATGCTTGCTTTCCAATCCCTTTGGAAAAGTATTTTCCTATCTCAGGAATTCAGTGCAATTAAAGCCTTTCCCAAACAGCGGTCTACCACATGTGCAAGATATCCCTACACCTGCTCTATATTATGCGATATCCTTGTCCTTGCATATTTTTAAAAGACAATTAAAGGCTAAAATATTTTCAATAAAAAAGTATTTTCCGTAGCTTGAAGAGTAATGAATGACTGATCCACTGCAATTTGCAAAAGCAACTATACTTGTATATGATTTCATACATTCACTTCCTTCACATAATAAATTAATACTTGTTGTCATTTAAATGCGATCTTTACGATCATGCTACCGTAAACAGTATATGCCCACACTATGCAGTCGACTAAGTATTTGAGTTTTATCGAAAATTTCATATCACAAAAATGTACTAAATATTATTTCTGTTATTATTACTGTTATTATTGTCGCTTTAGACAGAGCAATAAACTCTTAGACTAAAGTCTTAAAGCACTAACTATCTAAGGCTATCATCGGCTTTATTGAAAACTCCATCACACTTTAGATTGGTAGCAAGGATCAATGAGTTTTAGTCGAATTCCTTTTTACTATGAAAGAAAAATTCAATAATGCTTTGTTTTTTCCAGTTCACTTTTCTCTTTCATTCTTTTAGTTCCTTTTTTTAGTTTCGAAAACATTTTTATATCCTACACCACCGAAGTATGCTATAGCCGCAAATATTTGAGGTGGATGCGCTTTTTATTATGCCGATCGATGTACAATCACCTTGTGAATCGATTTATGCTTGTCTGTCCGTCTGTCCTCCTTTTTTTCCTGGTTTTAATCCTACAGACCACAGGTTTTAGAGATGTCTTCATGAAATTTGGGGCAAGGACGTGGCTTGGCGTAAACACGAACAGTACTGAATATGGTTCAGATCGGACCACTTTCTCGAGCGCTTCTCATACAAGGCCTTATGTTGAAAACTTATTATATGCATGAGCGTATTAAGCGAACCTGGTAGGCCTTGGCCCACTACAGTAATTTCATTTATTCTATTTTGTTATTACATACAATTCTATAATTTTGGAATTTATTTATTTATTTTTTTTTTTTATTTTAACTTAACATTGAAGAAAAACTCTTCACTGTACTATTGTGTCATTATCGGTTGCGATCTTTATTAAGAGATTAATTGCTAATAGCTTTTTATAAACATTTTTTTGTTCTTTTTTTTTTTATTTCTTCTTCTGTTTACTCAATTGCAATTGAAATTTCTCCAGTCGTTTCATTGATGAAAATTAACCAAAACACAGAAAAAAAAAAAAGAGCTCAGTAGGCATCAATAAAATATTCTATTCAAGGTCAATATCTCGTAACCAAGCAAGACATTGATAATGACAATGACCGATCGCCGAAGAAATTAAATAAAACATTTTCTAAACATTATTTATATACAATA
This sequence comes from Glossina fuscipes, assembly GCF_014805625.2. Lineage (NCBI taxonomy): Eukaryota > Metazoa > Arthropoda > Insecta > Diptera > Glossinidae > Glossina > Glossina fuscipes. Next base: position 9,175,939 of record NW_023998422.1, read on the forward strand.
AGTTTCACATTAAATATAAAATATAATTATAGATTAGCCTGGCATGCATAGAGATCTAGAAACCTAAAAACCATTAGCATAAAACCACAGATTTAGAATTGAACAAAAAAAAAAAAAAAAACAAGACTTAATACTAAACTAAATCAATATAATTATCACTTAGGCAGTCTTACGAATCGCTGAACCACTTTAATAAAATACTATTTTTTCTAAATGTTCGAAAGCTTGGATCACTTCGGCGCGTTAGCCCATTAATTCAATCAGTCAATGAGTAATTTTGCAACGCACAGAAAATTCGTTTTAGATCCATAACGCAGCTAAAATATTCCAAGGTTAGTTAGTACCCCTTTTAATCACTTGTTTATTTAGAAACGATCAGCAAAGATCTCACAAGATATATATACTCCGGTGTAAAGTTACGCCAATTAAGTCAACCTGGTTCTCGTGATCTCTATTTGCTTATCAAATAATCGACAAGAGAATAAAATGTAATAAGGAAAAACGTTATAGTCGACCTAGGGCGAATATTAAATACCCTACATTGTCTAACGCAATTCTTATTTATGCCATAGAACACAAAAATTACATCCTGTTTTCATATGAACTTATTGTTACGGCACTGGATATTAAAAACTGTAACCCTTTCGCAATTGAAAGCTTACTTCCCGTAAGAATGGTTGTGTCCAAGAGATTCAAAATTTGAGGTGCCTATTCACCCCAGCTAATCTTTGTATCACACGACTATTATGGGTCAACTCTCATCGCAACATAATAAAACTTTGACTTTTCTGCGCTAAAAAACCAGAATTTTCGTGAAAATCCTTATAGAGCGTAGGATCCCAAAAATAAGCCCCAATTTGGTGCAGTTGATTTTTTTAATTCTCAATTACTGTTATGATTTGATTTTCATCATGAAGCATTGGAAATCATACCCTTTTGTCATATGAACTTTACTTTTCGTTATATGATAGGGGGTTCAAAAAATTGCCGCAGCCAGGTCAAACTTTTTACACCAATTTAGAATGCCAAAATTTTATTACTTGACCCCTTTTGTCAAAAAATTTGGAAATTGCAATTTTTTCCATATAACGATTGTTCAAAATAGGCCGTTATATGGAAAGTGTTCGACACAGTAAACCGATTCAAACTATTTTCAATAGCGTTCGCTCTTGGGTCAAAGGAAGTCAGTATACAAAATTTGAACAAAATATCTCAAAAATTGCGAGCTATGACTTGAACACATGCATTTACATGGACGGACATCAGACGGGCAGATGGGCAGACAGGCTTAGATCAATCTAGATTATGGTTTTGCATCGATCAGATTGATAATAAAAGGTGCGCTTATCTTAAGACCCTCTGCGTATTACTTACGACCGCAGTAACTTAATATACCCTGTATAACAACATTAAATAAATTTTAACTTTTTTAATTTTTGCGATATTTGAAGGTTTCAGAAACACATGCCCAGCAACGCATCTACATAAACATATCCACAGAAGGACGAAATGGTCAATTAGACGGAGTGACAGACGGACGTATGCAACTTGACCAATTGCGATGAGCATGACATATATTATAAGTTCAAAATGTAGGATGTATTTAATATGTATATTTGGATGTTACAAACAACACGATAAACCCAACATACATTCATGTTTCGATAGTAAACACAGAGTTCATACATAGAAGTGGAGGATATAAAGGGCATTCGTTTTCGGTTTTTCGAAATGTTTTGATGAAACCTAATGCACTGACTTGTGTTGACCCAAGAAGGATTCTTCTTATTGAAAATAGATTCCGAGTTTCACGATTATGTTCCCCATAACGTTGGTTTTGTTTTTGAAAACATTAGAATTCTTAATATTTCTCCCATTTCTTGAATCACTTGCCATACATACATTCTTACGGGCAATAAGGCTTTATATGGTAACAATGTCTAATTTTTAATTCTTTCTAAATTTATTATGTCAAATTGGCATTGTAAGGATCTTTCGATTTTACGACCCGGTTTCCATATAAGAATTGTCTCCGGCCAAATTAATATTATTCAGCGTTTTTTGCCGAGTGATTTTGAAATTTGCAATTTTTTTCGAAAAAAGGCGTGACAAGGCGAGTCATCGTAACAGTAATCCGAATCAATACGATTCGGTGGAACAAAATTCTCCCTGAGCCTGTGGCTTGAACAAAAGTATACATGGATAGATACCAGCGAGGAAGATATGCTTAATTATTTAACTGAAATAAAAGGTGGGTCTATCTTGACTCCTTCTATTTTTAAAAATGAAAAAGTGTCGTCATTAAAATAACTGCAGCTTGCGAATTGACGGTCGAAATATCATGACAATTGAACACTGATCGTTTGAAGATTGGAACTATCTAGACATCAATATATTCCTCCGACCAGAGACTTATTGAGGGAGGTTATATGTATTAGCCGAAATTGATCGGACCTATCCGTGTACGACATTTTAAATTGATATATCGTCATTTTTATAACCAAGTACATGCAGGGACACTACAGATTGTACAACAAATTTTAAGTAAAATCAGTTATTAAGCGGATGTAATAGGACAACTTGATCTTTCTCCTCTATTTGATTACAAGTGGAAAGCAAAACAAGTGATAAAGAAAGCTAAAACTAATTATATGTGTTCACGGTATAGATGTCTGAAGAAAAATGTGAAAAGTCGCAGTGCAATTCACCCTCAAACTCACTCACTCAACTGTTAGATGCTTGCAAACGCTTCTTAAAATCAAATTACAATACATTTTATCCAATAAATAGCAATAAATAGGTTGTGACGAACATCAAATTAAATTGAACAAAAATAGTTATATGAGCCCAAGGTTCAATGCCAGAAAATATCGCCGAGAATTGTCAACTGACATATCGGGAAATATGAATGAAAAGTTTACAGTTTTTATGTTCACTTAAGCGGTAGTAATGATTAATAGAAAGTCATCATGAGACTTATATAAGTCTCTTTACTTCCTTTATTAGCGCTGAGTGGAATGATTGCAAGAATGATTTAATTGGATATATTTTAAATAGATTTCGTTGTTCCAGTTAAGGCTATTAGATGACACGTGTTAGTTTCCAACAAATTTTATGATACTTATAATCAACTGCGTAACATTAACATTAACATGAACATGAACGTCATCGCCAGCTGTGCAGTTCATAACTATTAAAAAACGTATCTATGCATTCGAGACGAATCTCGGACACCGGACATGAAAATTGCTAGCAGTTTTGATAATCATATGTTAACTTATCGAATGGCTAATCAATATGTTTTCTTTATAAAATATTTATGTAGGATAAGGCAACGTTGTATCGCAATTCCAAAAATTTTCCGAATTTCCGTTTCTTCCGAAGGATCTGTAGATAAATTCGTGCAAATTAATGAAAACCGAAGGTCAGATATGCTGAGAAACCTAGCGGTGCTTGCAAGTTTTCCAAGAGTGATTGATTTAAAAGAATCATATAACACTTTATGCGGCAATCATCTCCATGCTTATGTCGCCATGTTACATACGAAACACGAGATTTGATCTACCTAACCTAATCTACGAAAACCGTAATAACCGTTATTATTATGTAAACTCATATACTCTGATGTACACATACTTATACACATGAAGATTTTTTATTTAATTTTTTTTAGCTATATAAACCATATTTATATATAAACTATATTTTAATTAGGTTATTGGAGAAAGTTGCGTAAATACGTTCATAACGCAAATATTACTGTGTGTATGTACTCGGTGGATAATATTCATTTTACCTATTGTAAGAAAACATTTTACTTTTTTAATTTTTTTTTTTTCATTATTTATAGTTTTAATTAACATCACATTGAAATTGTGAACTAAAAAAAAAGAAAAAAAAAATGTTATGTTACCAACCCATAGAAACTGAAAAAGAATTTTTGTTTCTTTTCGTCTTCAATTTGAATGAAAAGAAATTTCATTACGTTAAACTTTCCATAGTTCAATCTCATGGTCTTATGCCTATCAAAAATGTGTATGAATATACGCTTCCTGAAACTTCCAATACCAATTTATGATCAAGTTCTTTGAGGCTTTAAGATTTTAAAAGAATCCTGCTTCCCTTGAATTTAAAATACGAATGCTTTTTGTCTTAAAGCCTAAAATTATGTTTTGTCGGCAAACGACGAAAATGTTACATAATTGAACCACAAAAGCGGATATCAACAATTATAACAATAGCAACGATGGTGCCACAATGCTATCCCACGCAAGATTACGTCCACTATAAAGGCCAATAGAACCCCTTGTGCTCCTAAAACAGAGTCATTCCCCCGTAGCAATACGAGCAGATATTTTGTCTCAAGGGACATAGGAATTCAGGTTTTTTTAAAACAAAATAAGATCGTGACATAGCAAAATAGCCTTGTCCTCTCTTCTCGTGTCACTGCAGGTCACATCTTTCCGCTTACAACAACAAACTTGAAAACTTTCTGAAAATAACTGCGCAAATGTTGACCTCGTTGTATTCGTGTTTTAGAAAGAAGACGGCCGAAAACGGGCTATTACATCGACAAATTTTTTATATATTAAAAATGGCAAAATTCTGATTAGATGATTTGCCTCCTCGAGCGGGATTTAAAACTTTGAAATGGTCAAACGAAGTTTGAAAGAATTAACTGTGCAGTCAGTTTAAAAAACATGTTTTCGAAAAAAGTGTAAAAAATTGCAAAATTGAAGTTTAAATAAATTCTTGTCTTACTCCTAATCTACAATGCACCCCAGTCTGCAACATATAAAGAATATGATAATGATATTGAATGCTTGCAGAATTGTGTTAAATATTTTTTTGCTTAATAAATATTCCTCTTATACTTACCTCAAAAGTACTTGGCGAAAGTCGCCTACCTTACACTATTTCAAATTGTTTATAATTTTTGCAACGTTTTAAGCATGCTGTCCCTCTGGCTGTCCACTCTTCTATCTGTGTAATGTCCGCCCATATATATTTGCATTCAACACATATAGGTCGAAATTTTCGGGACATTTAAAAAACAGCGTGACACTGACATGTGTAGACGAACGTTATTGGAAATTCACTTAAACGGCCCATTGTTGGCGCTCGTTCCTCATATGAAACCCATTGGTTTTCTAAAGTTCTTTGACACAAATCAAAAAAACGTGGTACCTTGCCGTGATAGCAAAGTAATTGAACAGCTTTTGAATCCTCTTTTCCTATATAACCCCTTTTCTAAATGAGGAAAGCAATTCTATATACGGCAGGATAGATTTTAAGAACTTCACGAAGAAAATTGATACGTAACAAAGGTTTGACATATGAATGAATCTACTGTGATAGTGGTAGCAATTTTGACTATATAATTCCTTCCAGTCTCCTTTCTACGCCTTAACCTCCTCGTCGGCTTTTACGTGGCAATTAGGTAGAGTTTTCAATATTTTACGCAGAAGGTAGAGAATTATACTAAGCGAAGTGGCATAGGGCATTTAAGAACCTTCCATGCTCGAACCCAACTTTCTAACTTGTTAAAAATAAATAGGTGGGGAAGTTATATATGGCTATGCCAAAATAAATGAAATTTCGATGTTTTATAATATTGAATGGGCGTAGTTGATTTTCTCTAGTTTACCCACATGACTTTGTTCATGAAAATTTATATGACTACATGTACTATACATGTAAAAGTTAAAAAAGAAAAAATCAGTTTGTTTTTTGGGGGGTTTGAAAACATCGACGTTATCCAATTTGATCAATTTTCAATACGCATACCTGCTTGTAATCATTTCGAAAGGTCTTACTAAATTTGAAGCTTGGTAACTTACTTATTGCGACCTGGGAAATGTTCACCACACGCTGACAGACAGAGAGACAAACATATTTAAATCGATTCAAAAGTTAGTATTGCAGCCTTTGAAACTTCCTTCTGGTTGTTACAAGCAGAGTTTTGACAACTCAGAGATATTATCCCCATCCTTTAGTGAGAGACATAAAAATTCTTTTCATATTCAACAGCATAAAGCATTCAAACAATATAAAGCAAAATTTGAAAAAAAAAAGAGAAAAAATTCTCAGAAAATCTCCCTCTGCGAAAATGTAGGATAAAGGTTTTCGTTGACAATAAAATTCAATTTAAATCAATATTTTCACAATAAACTTGAGAGGAAAGAGTTCACTTTTTCTTGTGACAAGTCGCTCTATTGCCATCAACTAAAATTAACTAGTGGCGTGTTCTAAATACTTTATGTTACTTTATGTATCAAACGGAAATAAGGTACTAATCAGTAAAAGGCAAGAATAGGAAATTTGTGATTAAAACTGAAAGTGTTAGCCATCCACACACATCTTTAAAATGAACTCTTGAACCTTTGTAGCACACGATTAATATCGGATTTGATAGTTGCCTGACACAGTGTTTTTAGAATTTTTGAATGAAAATGAATAATTCCAGCCTGATCGAAAATAGAATTCGCTGTTGAACCGAATATCAAGAAAAAACTAAAATTTGTGCGAAAAAAAATATTTGAAAACAAAAACATTTGTTCTGAACAAAAGATATACGAAATCCATTGTATACGTTATAGTGTGCCAGCGGGCACCGCAAGGTTAAGCCTTACAGGCAGGTACTTGCGTTAAACCCCCTGAAACACTTTTGAAACACTTCTGAAACACTTCTGTATACGTTATATAAGATTTAGTTCTAGTACACTAAGAGCTCTTTTCATACGAAAGTCTTGGAGAATCATACTTAGATCTTTTCATACCAAAGTCGTCAAATCATGCTTAGTTCTTTTCATACCAAACAAAGTCTTTGAATCATACTCAGGTCTTTTCATACCAAACAAAGTCTTTCAGTCATACTCAGTTCTTTTCATAATAAAATAAGGCATAGATGCGTATGAGTAACTATTATTATTTTCCTTTTACTAAAGAGAGCAAAAAGGTTTGCAAAATACTGATCGTATTCGGTATTTCCGCTAATAAGCAATCAATAGTTAAATAATAAGATTTTATTTATATCAAAAATGAAATGTTTAATTTAATTATGATAAATTTTTATTATAAATTAATTTTTATTTATTATTTTTATTTTTTATCTTATTATTAGAGTGGAAATTATCATAAGTATACGAAAGTGTGCTGAACACAGAATAATGTGTAAAGAAAATAAAGAGAAGAAAAGGAAAAATAAGGAAAATAAATAAGAAAGATACAATCATCATACACACAACTAAAAAGCTTCTCTAATGATAATAGAAAGTAAAGTGCATCTGCTACAGCCATACATGCCAAATATGAAAGAAACAAGAGCTGAAAATATGTAAAGAGAGAAAAACAAAAAAAAAAACAAAAAAAAAAAAAGGATTTGAAAAAAACAAAACTAAATAAAGTACCCTACAACCTCATTGACATAAACACCCACACAGACACAGATACAGACACAGACACAGACATTTCAAGTAACCATGAAAGTGAAATTATTTAGCACAAAATATGAGAAGAAAAAAAAAGTAAAATATAAAACTTGAGATGAGCATCTTACTAACATTTGATAGGCAAAGAGGCGAGGCCGAAAGCACAGTAAAATCTTAAGGGTTTGTGAAATACTCTTCAAATTCCTTATACTGCAATGCTTGCTTTTAAAAGGTGTGTAGGGTATTTATGCGTAACAGAAACTATATAATATAAATTAAATTTGATTTGAAAATATGAAAACTTAAAAACCATATTTAAGGCATACACAAGCCGTTCATTTCATAAGTACCCTAACTCTAGTCATATAAAAATTGGAAAAAACTTGTTTTCTTAAAACTATTAGATCTATGCATGAGTTCGTAGTGAAATTTCAGCAGATTAAAAATGTTATGCGAACAACAACTAAAGCTACCTCTCTTATATTTAATATTAAATATCAAATGTCAATGAATACAAGAAGAAAAAATAATTTTTCAGATCGTTGTACTTCTTAATTTTCGAAAAGACGAAAGTCCATTGCACGCTTACAAAAACACGAGTTGTTATATGTTATTGTGAAGCAAGGCCGATCGAGCATTATGGACTTGTATGACTAGGATACGACGTTGTACAGAGAGAGTGGACTGTAAAAATGGTACCATTCAATCCACTTTCAATAAGTTTCGTTCTTAAGTCAATTTATAAAATTTTATCAAAATATCTCGAAAATGATATAAGACAGACAGCCGGACGGACATCTTTAAATTGATTCAGAATATGATTTAAAACCGATTGTTATAAAACAATAAACTCAAATCGCTCTGGGTATTGCATACATCCACACAAACTGAACATAACGCATTAAAATGCGAGAAATTGTTCCAAGCGACAAGTGTTTCTAAAATTTCCATCGTTGCTAAGCGGAATAATGGGGTGCCGAAATTTCCATCTGAAGCCAGCCTTTTTTCGGTTCTAACCGGTTCATGTGAAGATTTTTATTACCGAACTTCTTTGTATTTCAATCTGTCAATCAATTTTAAAGCGCATCACGACATATCTATAATCGACTCTGACAAGTAGTTGACGGCATCCGATTTCACCTCAATTTTAACTTCGATTATAATTTCGGAAGAGTGAAACATTTTTGCCAGCCAGACGTTAGATAAAATAAAAATTTGCGGGCATCCGGGAAAATTCGAGTCAAGTGCTGGATATGTCCGTAAATGTTATGATTTCAAGAGAGTGTTCAATTCCAGCACTTTGGGCATATTTCTTGCTTAGAGTATCAAGAAGATTACAATGCCGTTTAATCGTCTCTGATTTTGTGCAGTGATTATCTTCAAAAATATCAGTTGAAAATTGTCAAAGTCCAAACGTGACGAAATTGCTAAGGATATTTTACTAGGAGGTACTGCCCAATCAGCGAAATGATTAACTGGCTTAAGTATGGCTCGAAACCTTATGAGTTAGTTGGGCAGAAAAGCGCTCGATCCTATGTTTAGTTCTCTCATCGTCCATTTTGTTGCACTATTAGCCTGCAATTTGTTCCAATGTTCAGTCCATAAGTCCTCGGCATCCCCGACGATGACTTGAATGAACTCTAAGAACTCTCATCGAGATGAAGGTGCTCATGAATGAACCCATGAAGAGGTGATTTTGATTTTGAACTTTTTTCCGTGTTTTCTAAAGATTGATTCAAACACGTCGTGATATCTCGTTCGAATTGAGAAGTGAAATTAATGTATTCAATATTTTTATTTTTTTTTTTTTTGTTTTGAGAAAATAAACTTAACTCACTTTCAAAATAAACGGCTTAAATGAAGAAATGACAAAGGCACTCAAACTCAACTCTTATACATTTACATAAAAAACTGCAAAATATATTTGGATAGAGGCAGATTAGCGGTGGTGGTTAAGGTTTAGTGGCGGTGGATAGCGTTGGTGGTGGTGAAATTCAGTTCTCAGCATATAGCAGCCAATTGTTTAGATATATGAATAATTCGATTTTTAATTAACTATCATTATTTATTATAGAGATTGTGGTAAGAGAGAAGCATAAGAAAAAGAAAAACAAGAGTGATTTGAACTTTAGTACCAAAAGAAAAAAAAAGAGCTAAAAACTATTACGTTTACGAAAAAGACAAAGAGAGGGGGAGAGAGAGAGAGAGGCTTTACACAAAGAGAAGTTTAGTTTAGCTTTTAATTCTTCATATATATATATATATTTATATATTTATTTTTTTAATTTATTTTTTTTTTTTTTTTTTAGGGGGGAAATGGGATTTGATTTGATTATTAAGTTAGTCTTTTTACGAGAAATGAGAAATAGAGGGGAACAAAATAAATGTTTTTTTTTTGATTTTTTTTTTTTTTTTTTTTTAACTAAACTCAATACCTTAACTGATGTGGTCAGTAACTTCAGTTCCATCATTTATATCAAGGGTTTAAGAGATGCAAAATTAATTTCTATTTTTTTCTTATTCTTTGTTCAAGTGTTCTGTAAAACAAATTAAACATTTAACTTTTAGTATAAAAATAAATTAATTGAAATTGAAAAAAAAAAAAAAAAAACAAAAAAAACAAAAAAGAATAATTAAGAATATATAAACCGAACAACGTAAAATAATAATAATAATAATAACATAAAAGCACAAAAAAAGCTTTATTATCATTAATACCATCATCGTTTAGTTTATCACCATCATCATTATTAAGGCTATGCAAAGTGATTCAAGTGACTATAGGATATGCGTTAGTTAGTTTATGCGTGTGTGTGTGTGTGTGCCAGTGTATATATGTGTATATGAGTAAGTAATTGGTCTCTATAATGCGCGTGGCATGTTTAAATATATGAATATGTATATATATATATGTATTTGTGTGTCGTTTTGCTATTATTACAGCATTGTTGAAGAAGAGTTGTTTGCCTGATGATGATGATGATGATGATGATGATGATGATGTTGTTTCGCTTAAAGCATAAACTCACCGAAAAGTTGTTTCTTTATCAACTTACAATTCATTAACGCATTATTAACGCTTCAGCATAACTTGCTTTGCCTCGCTTTACATTAATGCAAAACAAACAACAATATATATTGTATGTTCATTGTTTGCTTATTTGCATATACGCATTAACATATTTTGTGTGTATATGGATAACTTGATGAATATTGAAATAAACCAGTGTAAGTGTAAATCTTAATTAGCCATTGTAATGCTTGTATAATGCGACTATCGAATGCGTGACTTTTTTAAATGAAATATGTATTTCAATTAATCAATGGAATATATTTCATATTTTGTACTTAACTTGATTGGCGTTTTCACTTAAATATAAAGTGTTATCAAAAACAAAAAAAGTGATCAAAGTGGATAAGAGCTTTGTTTGTTTTATTAGCGAATCTATTGAGAGTTTTATGTATTTCATCTATCATTTTAAGGACTTCATCGTTTGATTTTATAAATGTAAAGCAATATATATATAATATTTAAAATCATATTTTTTATATAATCTCTGCAATATAGTTTTTGAGATGCATATTGCCGCACCACTTACTCCGTTAAGCAAAAAATAGAAATCGTTAAAAAAAAAAATGAATAAAACACGAACGACGCTAGTTGAAAGGGTAAAAAGTTATACTAGCTCTGCCTTGCCTCAGAAAACCGATTTACATTTGCTAAGTACATCTATGACAGGCCTTCGATTTTATTATTGATTTACTTCTGCTTATCTATCTATCTGTTTGTCGATCTGCTTACTTATTCGTACGATTCCTTAAATGAAGAGCAGAAACCTGGGAATAATTATCTGTCAACAAAGTAACAGGAATTATTAAATGTTCAACAAAAATGACCGGAAATTTTACACTTTGAATTTTTTATGGCAATCATTGTATGATCACAAGCACTGCAACCATACTGTGATTGCTAACATTTTTTTTTTTTTTTTTTGAGAAATCATTCAGGGGATGTCCTATGCACCTGCAACAGGGCTGGGAAGACAGACGTGGTGTGAATGGTGTGGGTGTGATTTACGGCTTTGCCTACCGATCACTTGCTATAGCTACGACTGCATATAAATCGTATTTAAAGTTCGCTCTATCGCGCTGCAAATTGAATCCGACTATATAGTCGCAGCTTGATAGTCAGGCTTCTTAACTACCTAATTATTAATATTATTTTTTTTTTTATATAAATGTATCAAAAATATAAATTCATCTCCCCTTGTACGTCTTCTCAATAGTTTTATACAATTTTTATAGGCGTGGCATTCGATTTTACCCTATTTTCAAAAATAGGGTAAAATGACTTCGAATTTACGAACTTTTATTCAATAAATTTTGTAAAAAATAATTTACTCCACATATTGTGTACCATTATTTCCTTTTATGTTTCTCTTTTTTTGTAAATCTAGGGCCACCGAAATTTTTACCTTTGTTAAATTTATTTTGGCCTGACTTATTCGTCAGTTTCACGGTGCTGATTTTTTTCTTAGCAGCTAATTTTGTCATTTTCTTATGGCGATTAGCCTCCGATCTTAAGCGTAAGGCTCCACTACGTTTCGACTTTTGCCTATTATTTAATCCAGCATTATTATCAAGTTTGCTAACTTCCGTCGTGGCCCCTAATTTGGAAGCACGCTGCCGTAGTTTAGACATTTTAGCTCTAACCAAAGAGACTTTCTCAATTTCTTTTAACGCTCTTTCTTTAGCCAATTGTTCAGGTGTTTTTGGCTTTATGTCCGGTTTCTTTTTCTTTGATTTAAGTTCCTTAACCGGAGGTCCATCTTCTCCATCTCCACCATACACCGGGCGTTTAGATCCTTTCCCTTTCTTAAGTGTCTTTGACATATTGTCATTGGGTGTTACCTGCAAGCGTACCTTTTCCTCTTCTCTTTGTTTTTTAGTCTGGAACCATTGGCGTTTTTCGTTGGGTTGATTGGCTAAAAGCTTTCGTTCCGTTTTGGATAATTGCTGTTGTGCATTAGGTAATGTGTGAATATATGCCGGCGACAATGTTTTGCAATATTTCTATAGATATAGATATGATTTTTTGCCCGTCCAAATACTCTATTCAATCTACATGCAAAGCGGAGCACGAAGACCTATTAATAGATTCATAAAAAAAAAAAGAAATCTGGTCTAAGACTAGATGCTTAGTCTGGTCGCTTGAATAAAGTTTCGTATACTTTTCTTCTTTTTTTTCATTGTGTTCCTTATGTGCTTTCATGAGTAGACCCTCCAAAAGGCGAAACCGAGTTTTGGACTGTTGGGAAGATTTTGGCATCCACAAACAATATCGTTGCCCACATTTCTGAATCGAATAAACTTCTTAAGGATTCATCAGAGCGTTGCAATAGTAAGTGAAAAGGGAATTCTTGCAAATAATTTCATCTTGTTTCTCTTGAAGATTGTGTGCATCGATAGCAGCTTTGTCGTTTATTTTCGTTAATTTTCCCTTCAACTTTTTACTCCCTGCACCACTTGCGATACAAGAGTACATTTAGTTTGTACAAATACAACGTACGAAGAGCTTGAGCCTTCTGAGGCGGCTGCTGTCAGAATCATTTTCTGAATCGATCTAAGCTTGTTTATCCGTCTGTCCGTCTTGTTCTGTTGCGTTCAACCTACAAACCGCAATTTTTGACATATTTCAACGACATTTGGTACACTGACATGTTTTCGCCCAAGGACGCCCTATACTCTTCTTACTTGTTTTTTTATATATTTTTGAAGATCTATCTTTTCATTGTTCCATCGGCAACGAAAGACGAGGACTTGGCTGATTACTTTGTAACGATTCACTTGTAATTTAAGAGGTTTCGAGAAACTTTCAGGATCGACAAACATCTGCTATGATAACCATTTTGCGTTAGGTGTTGCGAGTAAGCTTTGTGGCTTGAAGAATAGCTCTGGCTTCCATTGTAAAGGTTGAAGTGTTTTCTTGTAAGATCTGATTAACCAGTACTTGCCCTCTTGCATTTACTAATGCATAGGCGGGAAGCATGTCGTCACTTTTGCAGGGAAAGTGAGTTTTTTCTGCGATCAGTTCTTTGAAGACGAGGTTTCGCTTATATTCTTTTTTATATGCCGAGAGAAAAAGTTCACAAGGGTTAACTTTTACAGTCCACGGCTGCGTTGCAAGAATACAATACATATGTCAATAGGACAAGTGTTCAATAAAGTAGGCTTTTAACAAAGCTTGGGGAAAAGTTGCTGACGGAAGAGCATACTTCTCCGAAGTGAGGAAGAAGCCAAGGGCGGCGGTCCGGATGACATCAATATCATTGGCATGTGAAAATCTTGTACTTAAAAGTGCATCTTAAAAAGTAAATTTTTTGCATTTTAAACCATACACCACTTGTTGCACAAGTGTACACTAATCTGCGCAACACCCAGAAGCAATTGAGATAGATACGACTTCGGATTCTAAATTGATCTAAGCTTGTCTCTCCGTCTGTCCGTCTTGTTTTTTTGTGTTCAAACATATGGGCCCCAATTTTATGTTTTTGCTCAACAGCAAAGCGAACCGAAAATGGTTCCAATCGACCACTTCCTGCATACTTTTTAAAATATTACGTTATATGAATAAAGCGAAATGGTGTGGGGTGTTTCATGGTGAGCCATGGCTCACTATAATGCTTTTACTTGTCTTAATAAATCTTTGCCTATATTCTCGTTGGAAATGTGTGTATTTCATGGCGGTGTACATGTTCCAGGCAGGAATGGCTTCTTTCTTTGTGGCCAGAAGAACGGGGAAGAAGCCATATAAAGTACTCGCTAGATGACGTTAATTACGTTTTCAATCAACGCCTAATGCACACGACAAAGCAATTCAATCGTATTTAGACGAAGTGCATGTTTTCGTTGCATTCTGAAAGCGCTCACTAAAACAAGGCAAACGAGTTCTTAAAAAGTGTTCAACATCTCATCTATCTCCCGCGAAAGCCATGTCATGGTTTTCCAGCCTGGCACCGTATAGCATGTACGTAGCGTTGAATTATCAGTATTTCGGAGTCGAATTTCGGAAACATAAGCTTCACAGTTCATATCCTTCAAAACTAATAAGTCAATTAAATAATGTGTGAGTCTTCATAGCCAGGAATTTCCAACCACTCATTTAAATCAAGGTTTCACTCCTTGAATGTTTAAAAACACGAGATCGATTTTTTTTTTTGGGCTCAACCATCAACCATTTACACCTTTGACGATTGCAGGGCAAGTATTCATCCGTAGCGGCCTCGAACACCAACTCAATTATTAAGCCTTTCAATTAAAATTGTATAAATTATGTGACAGATGTTTTAATATTTTTTTAGGAGAAAAACAAAAAAAAAAAAAAAGAAAAAAGCCTACACTAATTTATGCGTACCACCTACATCTAAGCACTTACACAGCCGAACACATAAAAACTTGTAAATATTATTTTAATTGAATTAATTATTTTTATTCAAAATATATAAAAGAGAAATGAAAAAAAAAAAAAATATATTTTTAGTAAACATTTAGTTGGCAAACAAACCATGCTATGCCTTCTGCCGTTCAATTTTCTGCCCATTATATATACATATGTCGATGTATATATATATATATATATATGTATACATTTTGTAAATTTGTATTGTAAATGCAAGAAACAACATGAACAACCATGAACGAAACAACTCACAAACACATTTATACATTTTAAATATGAAGCTTAGGCATGTCAGTATGATGAATGGACCTCAACTACTGTTATTGGCTAATTGGGAATTTCGCTAACTTTCGCTAAAAATAAATTCAGATTCATAAAGTTAAATTGAATTTTATGCAATAAACCTAAAGGGAATAATTAATTTAAATAAGAAAAAAATTGATTTTTGTCCCCTTTTGAGAAAACCCTTTGTACAAACTATTAACATTTCTCTAAAGCTATGAGCGTAGAAATAAAAATTTTTAGTAAATTATTTTAAGTGTATTTGTTTGTTTGCTATTAGCGCAATGTATATTTATTTATTGATTTATTTTATTTATTCATTATACCCTACAACCACGTATGATGCAAGGTAGTAGAAAGCTTGTACGAATGTATGTGCAACTCAGAAGGGCTTGAGAGAGAGAGAGAGAGAGCAACCTTTTCTAATTCCAATAAATTGAAAATTAAGTTCTGAAGCGAGTTAAACTGTCCGTCGATCAGTCTGACGTTCTTTTTGAAATATTTTGATTGGAAATTTGCTACATTGACTGGTTTTACTCTAAAGACGAACGCTATTGCAAATGCCTCGGATCGAACCAGTTCTCCTATCTCCTTATCTTGAAAGAACGTCACACGAATATACATATAATGTGGAGTAGGACATTTTATGACGGGACTTGACTCAGTAAAGTACTTTTGCATTTTTATATTTCATATTTATTTCATATACATGTCCATGTTATACTTAGTTATATTTATTTATTTAATTTTTTATATCTATAAATATATAAATATTTATATGAAATGCATATTGGAATTGTTTCAACTTTTTCTAGATTGACTTTTAAAGAAATGAATTGTTTTGTATTAAGGACGATCCTCACCGAATTTCATTCTTTTCAATCATTGCGTTTGCTTTTCACCGACTAAACGCCATTGGACTTGAACACTTCAATATCGTGTCTATTTAATTCTGTACTTGTGTGATATACATCGGGCGCCTTTCATTAGTTGAAAATAGCTTTACTTTCCGATAACATCGCCCGAGCTGAATTTCTGTCAAGCAGTGAGCTTCCGTGGACTTAATGGCGTTTCAAATAAATTCTGGTATTGTGAATTTGTAAACATTTAGTCCCAGCACTAAAACTGAAGCGAAAGAAGAAAGAAAATGAAAATTTTTGCCTTGCTTTGAAAAGTCGTTGTGTGGGCAGTGCTTGAAAAGCGGGCCAGAAACCGTCGGTGTGCCAAATTTCGCCTAACATCTCAAAAATTGCGATCTTTCGGTTGAACGCAAATTTACAACGGTAGACATCACACGGACAGAGAGATAGGGAAAGGCTTAAATCGATCGGTATAATAATGTTACATACGCCCTTACAAACTTAATACACCTTGTACAACAATCGGTGTATGGCATAAATAATAAATTTATTCGAGGATACCTTTCGGGCATTGAGTGAAATCGACTTACAAAACCTATCACTTTCACTCAATGAAATTGAAAAACTAAAGTGAAAGGGTAAAGTTTGTGATGTGGTAAGAATCCTATCCGAGGAAAACGTAAATGTCGATGCCGTGCACAGAAAATCAAGAATAACGAATCAAACGTTGATCTTAAAAATTTTGACCTGTTTATTACTTCACAGGGAATAAATATTCTCCATAAAGATGTGCATACCAAGGCGTAGAAAAATAAGTTAACCCAAAACACGAGCCCAATTGACGTAATTAATATAATGTATAAAAATTTTGCCAATTGGCTATAGAATAATTTGGAATTAACGATATATATATATATATATCCTATTTGCTTACACATTACATATCGGATCACATTTTTTATCGTAAGTCATATTAAATTCTTCGTTTACCTTGGTTGTGATTTCTGATTATTGTGAACAATGATTATCTGGTTTGAATGCACAATGCCAACGTAGCGAAACATTTTCGTGATAGCCTTTAACAAGTTAAAATGTCGAAGAAATATGTCGAAGGAATATTGCAAGATAACCGCATTGATAAAGCGTAACAAAAGTGCAAAAAAGGCGAAAAGAATATTGCATGTGTACGCAACAATATTGATGATGTTTGTGATCGATCAACTGACGTAAGTTAAGCATCGTAAGTATCTCAATAGCAGAATCAAAAGTGAAATTACAAAAACAACAAAAATATATAAATAAATAAATAACAGGTCAAAAGAGAAATGGTTATGTGGTTGCCGTATGTCTCCACGCTATGTTCACCAGTTCAGCGGGAAAGGAAATTGCAAGAAATATTCGAATGTAAGTTAAAAACAAGTAAGAAAATTAAATTCGACAGGGACCGAATCTTTTACACCCAACAAAATTCTCAGGCTCTGTAATATGGAGTTTGGGTGCAGCAGATTTCTCATATTTTCAAAATAAAAGTTTTTATCGTATAGGCATGTGGGCGTTGTAGGCGTGTCCTTTGAAAAGTTTGGATCAATTCCAAATTCTTTGGCGAATTTGTAGGCGCTGTGTTCATTTTCGCTAACGGAACAATGCTTACCACAAATACTACCACAAAATTGCGCAAAGCGACAGATAGACTGAAGAACAGACTGACATGTTTTACGTGCATTCAAGTTTTGAATTTGGCCAAGAATTTGTCTGCTTTATGGGATTTTTGAAGCTTATTTCTGCGCCTTATAAAGTTATTGAAAAAATAACTAAATTTTGATACACAATAATATTAAGTAGGCGTGGTCAATTTTTTTCACTTTTTGTGCACAAATACTGCAGCATCGACCATAGAATATGGTCTCAAATTTTTGTGCATTTATTTGCTATAGTTGATGAGTGATAGGCAAAAAACCAATTTTTCATTCCTGTTCTCAGTTTACGTGGTGCTGTGTGTGGGTGTGGCGGCCTTCGACCGATATGGCCCTTTCCAATATCAATCTGTGGACAAGACCTTCCAATATATTTGCCAATGTTTCATTTTTGCGGCTAAGAGAATGTTTACAGCAAACATAACACAGACGGACAGACGGTCAGGCGGACAGATGGATATGCTTAAATCGATTTAGAATTTGATGTTGATCAAGAATGTATATACAGCTTATGGCCTCTCTCGTGCTTCCTTCTGGGCTTTGCAAAGCTTTTGACAAAATGAATGTACCCTTCAACCTTCGGGGAGGGGTATAAAAAAAGTTGTAGTACACAAGGTACAAAGACATTTGCAGTGAAATGTGCAGTTATAAAATCATAGACTGCTGCATAGTCGATTAGTTAAGCAAACAAGAGTCGTGACTACTAAGTCGATGTTTGCAGATTCGGATCTCAGTGTGGTCTTCGAACAATTCTTTGTTGCAGCTACTGTGAGAGCTGTGTTGATAAAGGCTAAAAACACATCCATTAAGCTGTCGCCAATCCCTATAGCCTCTTTCTCTTTTTCCTCATTTCTTTCCTCCGTGTTACGCGCTCAAGGCGATTGGTTTTATTAAAAAGAAACAAAAAAACAACATAACCTCTAGAAATCGAAGCAAAAGAAAAAAGAATAACAAATAAAGAAATAGTTTCGCCTTTGACCGAATCCTCTACACCCACGACCGTTATTCGAAGAAGAGACTAAAAAAACAAAGGATAAAAATAAATTTTTATACTTGTACTTTTATTAAAAGAGCTTAGTTAGTTTTTTCCATTTTTTGTATGGTGAAGATGAAAATCTATACCGTGTATGTCTAGTATAGTTTCTGAACAATGAGCAAAAAACATGGAAAACAAAGATGTCCTCAGTTTATGTTGCATTACGCACATGCTGTATCGCCGGTTTGTTTTCGGGGCCAGGGGAATGCTTACGAAAGACATTACGCAAACGGACAGACAGACATACTTAAATTGATTCAGAATTTGACGCAGTTCAAAAGTATATGTACGCTTTGTGAGGTCTCTGATACTCTCTTCCGGATATTGCTAACATTCTTACAAAGTGATTACATCACTATCCTTCGGTGATGGGTAGATGAAAGCGCAATAAGTAAAAAGAATACTACGGACAGACAAGATTATGTTGCTAACGTTTTCCTAATCTGTTATTAGCTAACATCATCACAAGTTAAACGTCACAATGTACGGCCAAAAATATTATCACATAACCTGTAAAAATTGAAATAAAAGTGAAAAGAAAAAAAAGGCTCTAGTGTAGTGAGAAGAATGCACGGCGATGTTGTTAAATTTCTTCTAATCGCATATCATCTGACGTTCTCACACGTTAAACTGCAACGACTATTACTAGATAACCAAAGAAAATCGAACGACTGCATATGAAGAGCGAAAAGAAATTGGTTTGTCGAAAAAAGGGAAAGTGTACAGTGTTCGTCAACAATACAAGTTTTGACTTTTGAAGGAATTAAGCTGCAAATTAAATGGAATTCGATATCTTGAACATTTGCTGAATGCCCGCTGGCATGAATTCGATGGAACGAAATGCTTTTAAAAATCCTCTATTTTTAGAAGATGGATAAAAAAAAAAAAAAATAAAAAAAAAAATCTTTTTATATAAAATCGCAATGCTTTAGTTCATTTTAATGAAGTCCTTACGCTTGTAGTAGTAAACAGGAAAATAAAAATAAAAAAGTATTGAACTTCGTAATAGAAATAGTTTAAGGCAGATCGTGTAACTGCGTTACAATGGAAATGTATGCATAAATTGTGGCCTTTTGTAGGTGGAATGTTTACCTTAAGTATACCTAAAGATAAATGAAAATGTTTACACATGACCTGTCGGTATATATATATATTTATTTTATGCATGTGATGGTGATATGTGTGCGTGTGTGTGTGTGTATGTGTGTATATATATAAAAAAAAAAATATATATACATATATTTATTGTTATTTCGAATAGTATAGGGTATATTAACACAATAACAACAACAACAACAATCAAACACATTGATTAACAATTAACACAACT
Organism: Glossina fuscipes; assembly: GCF_014805625.2. Lineage (NCBI taxonomy): Eukaryota > Metazoa > Arthropoda > Insecta > Diptera > Glossinidae > Glossina > Glossina fuscipes. Next base: position 9,196,030 of record NW_023998422.1, read on the forward strand.
GATGCTGTTAACACTGCTGCTGCTGATGCTTATGCTTATACTTATGCTTATGCTGGATGCTGGATGCTGTAGTGTAATTGTTAACTAACATTGGCGGCCATCAATTAATATAGAACAACAACAAGAAAAAGAAAAAAAACTAAAAGAAAAAAAAAAAAAAAAAATTAATAAATAAATCAAATAAAATAAATCAACGAAAAAGAACATGAAACGATAATTGTAACAATAATTATAATTATAACATAAATAAAAAGAAAAAACGAACAACATTAACGATAATAATCATAATCATAATAATAATCATAATAATAATAACAATAATAATAACATTAAGATATCGATAATAAATTGTTAATGAACATACCATTGGTCGTTGAATGATGTTCCAAATGCCCCAGGTCCACTTACTCTGCGTTGACTGGTATGTTTAACGTGCATTTTATTTCAATCGAATCGAAATCGCCTTAAACGATTCTCGCTATTCAACTCCTGCCTCTATCGTTTAAGTCAATCAGCATAAACATTTTGTTTGCTGTTTATTTGCAAAACGATTTTCAACTTAAATACGATTTAAATGCAAAGAGAATTTTTCTTTTAGTTTATTTTATTTTTATTTTATTTTAAAGTTAATTAAAAGAAATGTAAATAAACGGAACGTAACGTAATGTATTAAATAGTTTATTAAAAATTATCATTGAATTGCTTTACAAAATCCTTTAAAAAGTCAATTTTAATTTTCTTCTTCTTCTTTTTTTCTTTTTCGTCCTGTTATTGTTATTATGTTCGATTTTTTAATAAAATTGTTTTCATTTCATTTACTTATTATTTAAATTGATATTATAATGCAAATCAGTTTAAAATGAATATATATATATATATATATATATATATATAACACAATGTACACGACACACAAGTGCAAGAAAGAAGGTCAACAATTCTTCTCTTTATCGATATATTGAAATTATTTATGATTATATTGCTTTTGTGTTAAATTTCTCCTTTTTGATAATGATTTTGATTAAAATTCTATTCAAATTAATTGCTTTGCATTCAGTTGAATTTAGTTTAGGTTTAGGTTAGGTTAGGTGGGGCATAAGATGGGATCTTTTTTTTTTCTTTGTTGTGTTATGTTTTTTTTTTTTTTTTTTTTTACATAATACACTCTTTTTTTTGTTTTCTCTTTTTTATTCTTTTCTTTTTGTATATATATATATATATATATATAAATGTTTATATATATATATGTATATATATATATATATATATATATATGTATATGTTAAAGTGCGTGTATATGCAAGTAAATAAAATCAAACTCTACGAATATTTCGATTTTGACTACGACATTGACTAAAGTTAAGGTACTCGTACTCTTTCTAATGTGGGTAGAAATATTTTGTAATGTTTGTTCTTTTTGATGCGTATGTATGTTTGCTATGCAAATATCTAATAAACATTATTTATTCAATGTTTGTTTACTTATGTTTTGTTGGGTATTTAAACATTTAATTTTCTATTTATTTATTTATGTTTTATTTTTTTTTCTTCCTCTTATTTTATTATTATTTTTTTTTTTGCCAAAACACACTCACTTTACAGCATTTGCATAAAGAAATCTAAAAAGTACATAAAAAGAAGGAAAAACATACACAAACATATATATATATATAAACAATTCTATATTCATGATGATAATGATGATGATGACGATGGCGGTGATGATTGTAATAACATTTTCGAATAAATAGTCTTAAGCCTGAATGATTATGTTCTACTCAAGCAAATCGAACGTTTGCTTCCTCAATTTTTTCACATTTTTTTTTTTTTCGGCAATCAATTACCAAAATCAAAATCAAATAAACTTCAAAGCTTATTACTCGTGTGTATTGCGTCTATGTGTCAAATATTACCCACACAAATGGATAACAACAATAACAACTATGAACAAAAGCTTTCATTTTATACGTTTGCACGGATATACTGTATATGCTTGTTCTTCATTCATTTTCATTATTTGTTGTTTTTCCCTTTTTCATTTTCATTTTCATTCAAGAACACACAGTGCACAGCAATAGTTTTCATCTAACCTATAGCATAACATACCTTAAGTATGAATTTTTTAGCTATTAACACATTTTGTTTGACTTTCATAGTCAAGTTGAATTTAGTTCGTCTTCTTCTTCTTCTTCTTCTTCTTCTGGGAGTCAACAAATCAACAACAGATGGCTTGCCGGGTTAAGTGAAAAAGGCAGATAGTTCGATTGTGAATGGATATACATATATACAAATATACATATATACTGTGCACATTATGACGTCCGCCAGATACCTAATATCATTTCGATCTTTCCCGAGTTTCGATTAACTTTCTTCTCTTTTATTTCTTCTTTTATGTAGTTTATGATATATTTTTTATACCCTAAACCCCCCTGGGGGATACATGCACCACTCAGACGCACGTGCAATGGACCCACCTTCTACTATATAAAAAGCGATTCAGAATTACTCATCATCTAAGCTTGTCTGTCTATCCGTCTTGTTTCCTTATTTTCAATGAACTGATCGTAATTTTTGACCCAAGAACGAGCGACATTGAAAATGTTTCGGATCGCACAACTTTTGCGACCATTGCACATCTAAAGCCTTGTTATGAAAGGTCGTTATATAAATACCTATATTAAACGAACTGGTGTAGGATTTTTAATTCTTCTATAATAGTTTCCGTTTGTTTATATGTTTGCTCTTGTATCCATCGCAGCAGGTCGAGGATAGACTCATTTTGTCATAATGCTAGCAACGCTCAAAAGGAAACTTCAGAGAGTGTATAAGATATACATATTCTTCCTGAGGATGAAATTCTGAATCGATCTGGTCATGTTTATCCGTCAGTTTGATGCGTGCTGATGGTACTTTCCATGTCGCCAACAAGAAGATATCGATTACAAATTTGATAGAAATGTTAGAAATTGCTTTGCAGAGGTCGGGCAACGGGATATGTGAAAGATGGTCAGTAACCAGCCTTGTTAACAAAACTAGTTACTAAATGTGCTTGAAAAAGCAAAAGCAGATAACGAACTGCGCGGCCCCTATGTCAACCAAGAGTTTTCCGAATGTCTCTTCGTTTCGCATTCACAACACATACCTCACTGATATCGTTGCTAAAATAGTTGACATCCTGAGAAATCATCCCCAAGCTACTCAACTTCAAATAAAGAGAATAATATTTTTACAACTCGGTCTCTCGGCTTTCGTACGCAGTTTTGGCTGAGGTTACAAAATGCCTAATAGATTCAAATCTCTCACGCGACTTTCATCTATTACCGGACTTGAAAAAATCGACGTTTAATTGATGGATAGTTACTATGCCTGCAGTCTTTACTCTGGAAATGCCTACTATACTTAGTCTAAGTTGAAAAGCACTATGATGACGAAACCATGCGATACCTGTGACGGAGACTCCTTTCCATTCCACAATTCTCTTAACACAGTAAAACCAATTAATATGATAAATACCTCTTTCTCTCCCTTTTTTTTTTCTCTCTCTCTCTCTCTCCCTGCTCTCCATGTTTATTTTGTTGTCTTTGAATTTAAGATAGTCTAAGGTCTCTAAGCGACCTAAGCGATCTAAGTTTATAGCCCTTATCTGTTTGTAAAGGAAATTTACCATGGAACGGTAGTCAGATTGAGACGAGCAAAAGCAACGCAGAGAAGCGCTTCGGAGATTCGTGAGACAATTGAAGGCCTCCAGTATCTTCTTATATAAACGGCTCTGTAGGAACGGCTTTTTCTCTTGTTTGTGAAATGTGTCTCGAAATTTTCTTGCGGTAAAAATTTATTTATATATATATTTTTGTTAAATTTTCGTTCCCTAAGGCTGATTACTGCGTTTTGAGGGCTCATGAAATTAGCATTTCATAAAATTTGCTTCTTCTTCGAAATGTTTCAATTTGCTGGTAATGCCATACTCCTGATCGAGTAACGATCATTTTAATTTAGACTTAGGCCATGAATCTAATGATATAACATGATCTGATTACTATATGTAGCAAGTTTCGATTTTGCCTCGCACTGATCCAGAAAATTCGAAGAGCATTTAGATGGATGTGAATGGATATAACTAATCAAAAACATACATTTACATACATGTACATTAGATTAGGGTGTTGAACAATGAATTTAGAGCAAGTAAGAAAACTATTCTCGTCTGTAATCACATTTTTACAACAAAAACTTCGCTTTAAAGAAAAATTTAAAGAGAAATCAAATTTCATTACCTTATGGTATTTTTTTTTTTCTACGGGTACAGTACAGTCATCCTTACAATATAGATAAGCAGTTTTATCGTTACATCGATTAAATATTGGGAAGATTGACTTTTTCTTTCGCTTTTCAATAAGGAGAGATGCTCCCAGCTTACGTCGTATTATGTGGACGGGTCTTGAACCGATTTTGCCCGTTTTCGGTCAAAACGCCTTTCAATGAAGCCGTTATCTTCATGAATGCAGATACACAAACGGACTGACAGGACAGACATGCCTATATGGAGTCATGATTTGGAAAGCTTACTCCTTGATCTTGAAAATGTTTCTATTAAAAGGAATATGTCTCCAATCTTGCAGGAATAGAAAAGAACTCTTGTTTATAATTATATTGAAGGGGCATGGAGGTCTCCATTAAACGTTAAATGAACAGGTCTTACAAAATCAATTGGAAATACCTGCCGTGTGTCTTCAAGTTTCAGTAAATTTACGATTATGAAATTTGCCTTTGATGATTCGATCGCTTTTCAATCAAACAACGTAACTCACTAACACGATCATTCCTAATAGGTAAGCAAATTACTCTATAAATATTTTCTTGTTCTTATTTAAAAGAAAACCTTAAAAAAATATATATATTTTAAGCTTAGGTGAATTCCATCATGTATTTAATGTATAGAGAGAACCAATTAACTAAGAACCTAATAGAACTTAAGGGAATTTGTCCGATTCGCTGAACGCTGAGAACTGCTTTCCTTTGGATTGATGATTTTAGGCGTTCATGGGGGGTTTTCGAAAGCCTTCTTAGAAAACATGTAAATTCCTTAATGTTTAGTAGAACCCAATTAAAACAGAATCTAAGAGAGAAGAGAATTAACAGAAGATGTCCGCTTCGCAAGAGTTGCTTTCCTCTGCCTATTTTTATAAGTCTTTTGAGAAAATCTATGAATCTCATCGTGTGCTTAATGTTTAGTACAAACCAAATAACTAGGAACGTAATGGAACTTACACGAATTTTTCCGTTTTCTAAGAGGTGGAGTCTTTTCCTCTACCGCGACACTTTCAGGCACTCATTTGAAAGTCCTGTCACGAAATATACGAATCTATTTTAATTTTTTGTTTTTTTTTCATATCAAACAGAAACTTAATACAACTTTAAGAGGTAGTGCTCGCTTCTTAAGAATTGCTTTCACTTTTCTTCTGCTTAGGCAAAAAGAAAATGAGAATTAATGATTTCATCTTTTTCACCATAAAGTCGTTATTTTGTTGAAAAATGTCTTTGAAATCTAAAAAAAAAAAAAAAAAACAAGCAAGAAAGTTATATTCGGCGAAGGTCGAATCTCGCATACCCACCACCACTACGCTTTCCGCTTTCTACGCTCCCAGTCCTTTTATATATTACTCATATCGCTGATATTATTTTAGAAAAATTCAGCCACCAGGTCGCGGTGTCTACCATATTCCTTTTAGATTCATACCCATATTTAGGCACATAATATATCTTCACTTATACAAAATAGTTTTCAACATTTCGTCTTATTTGCCTTATGATAAATAAGAGTAAAACCTCAAATAATAAAATTTAATCGTTTGTAAGTTTGTGTGGGTGCATAGCCGATTTGTCCCATTTTTTCACGTACGGTGTAGAGTGTCTCGTAAAGTAAATATGGAAATTTTTATCCTTCCAAGTTTTATAATTTCTCAGAAACCAGCAAAAAGCCACGAATTGCGTTCAGTTTGCATTGCTCCACAGCGAGCTTCTGCTCTGACCAGTTTGGCCCACTGCCACTTTCAATGGCAACCTGTTTGCAAACGCTTTCTAATTTGATGGCGATATCTTCATTTTTGTGATCAGGAGTGTGCCAAGAACATATAACGCATTGACAGGCAGCCACACAGACGGACAGACATGGCTAAATTAATTTCGAATTTCACGCTAATCAAGAATATACATACTTTGTAGGATCTTTGAAGCTTTGCTTTTGGGTGCTACATACATTATGGCAAAGCGAAGACAAAATGAGTATACGCCCCTCTTACACTGGTGGATATAAAAAAAAAAGAAGAAAA
>NW_023998422.1:9202371-9228308 GCF_014805625.2 Glossina fuscipes
TTTTTTTTTTTTATTATTACAATTGTTGTTATTGTCGTTGTTGCTGGCAGTGGATGTTTGCATCGGTATTAGTCTTGTGTGTGTGTGTGTATGTGTGTATGTGCGTATGTGTATGTATGTGTGTGTATGTGTGGGTGTGAGTGTGAATGTAAGTGAGTGGGTTAGTTAGGTATGTATGATGCGATACAAAGTAGTAAATGCATATATAAAAGGACACGAACACATTAGTGTGTCAGCAAATACATTAAAAAAAAGAGGGTGGATGACATGATTTCACTAACTTACTTAAAAAAAAAGGAAAAAAAACAAACAACAACAACAATAACAATGCGACAAATTTATAAAAAAAAAAACAGAACAAAAAACGAACTACAAAATTAAACAACATTCCTTGGACGTTCAAAGATTAGTCTAAGGTTGAATTTTTAGGTTTTGCAAAAAAAAAAAAACAAAAAAATAAGAAAAGGACTCTAACACAATATGAAATGTTTTGAAAATGTATTGAGTGAAAGCCATGTAGAAAAAAAAAAAAAAGAAGGATAATGCAAGAGTGTTTAGATGAAAAACAAAGATTTTATAAGGCGAAGGTTGTAACGGTAAGCTTACATGAAGGATTCAGGTAAAGGCCTTTACTTTATCAGTTATTGTTGTTGTTCTTTTTTTTTTTTGTTTTTTTTTTTTTTTTCATTTAGTGTTTCTAGTCATTAGAGACATTTAATGTTAGGTAAGTAAATAAGTAAGCGAATCGTTAACTAAGACCATAAATATGATATGATGATACGTAAGTAGGTAAATAGGTGGATGGATAGGTGGTGGATAAGGTAAACTAGTTATAAGAAAATGAGTTTCCTCTCCTAACGACCAAAACAACACCAGTTTCAAGACGGTATAATAAATTGGTATAAGGTGAAGTCATAAATAATTGAATTAGAGAATTTTTTTTTGATATTGTAATTACTAAAGTTGTTTACATTTCTTTCGGTAATAGCCTGGCCGCACTGTTACACACTCAACACTCGCAATAAACGCACCGTTGAGATTTGCTCGTTGTTATCCGGAGTTTTTCAAGCAAGCAAATATGACTTAAATCAAATCGATGATGATACGGTTTTTATTGAAGCTTTTTTTTTATCTTTTTTGTTAGTTTTTTTCTATTTAATTATAGATAACAGGTACTGTTTGTGTTTTTGTTGTTGTTGTTGTTATTATTATTATTATTATTGTTTGTTTTTGTTTTCAATTCAATTATTTTTAATTATTCCATGCGAAAAGCAGATACATACGCGACAGTTTTTATTTTAGCTTTTATTTATTTTATTTTTATTTTTTTTTTTTTAATTTATTCTCTTATAATAAAAGAAAGAAAATGTAAAGGACGATAAAAACGAGCAAAAGATTTATTTGATTATATAATTATTCAGTTTTCCTATTGAATATGACCGATACAATAACCAATGTTCGTCATCGTTTTAACAAACACATACTTACACACTCATACAAATACAGACACACTAACACGGTCATACTTTCACTTGTAACGCACACACTGGCCCAAGTGCATGCTTGAACACACATGCACACACACACACACACACACACGCACACAAAAACACATACTAACTAACTAACAAATCATTCCCTTATATACCAGACACCCAATGCTGAAGTAAGTGAAAAACGGAAACAGAAATTTCGCAAAATATATATATATAAATATATATAAGCCCACACTTAATAAGAGGTGGCACTAAAAGAAAAATTTCATATTTTCATATTTTCCCTTTAATACCTAAAAAAGAAAAAGCATAAATCTTTTGTCACTTTCTCTTTAATTGTAATGATTTTCGATTTGAATTTCGTTGGCAAGAACAACTTTTCATTTCAGTCGAGTCTGGACCGTTTTTATTTGTTTCTGATTTTCTTTTTCCTTTTTTTTTTGTTGTCTTTAGGTTTAGCTTCTCATAGATTTCACTCTCATTTATTTAATCGATTCATTCAGCCTTCATTCAATATTTTCATCAAAAAAAAAGAAACATATATATATATTTTTTTTTTCTTCCTTCTATTGCTTTACTTGCTTTTCTTCAACTTGTATGTGAGAAAAACTTATTCAAAAACTATTTGAAAAAAAGGAAAAAAACGAAAACTTGTTCTTGGCTTTTATAAAATATTTTTACATAACATTCTTTTTTTTTCTTTCTTTTTCGCTTTATATCTACGTAAGAGTATAACTGAAAAGTTTTGATTTGGCGTGTTTTTGGGGCTATATTTTGTTTTTTCGATAATTTCGTATCATTTAATCAAAAGTTTAATTATTTCCCTTTTATTTTATTTTTTTTTCTTTGTTTCCTAATCACTGTTAATATACGTAGGTATATACATATACATATATATATATATATATATATATATATATATATATATATATTTGTATATATATGTATATTTCTTTTTATTTTTTTATATTTTTTTTGTTAAATTTCTTTATTAAACTAAACGTTTCGAATGGCCCACGAGTAATAAAGCTGACGCGTTCTTTATTCGCCTATTTTGTGACGACGACTGTTATTCAACTTGTTTTGTTGAAAATCAATAAAACAAAGAGCATATCCTGTAAGTCCTTAAAAGCTTTCTTTACATTCTCTCTCAATCCGACATCTTACTCTGTTTTTAAACGCTTTCTCTCCCTCTCTCTCTCTCTCTGTTTCTCTCTCTCCCACTCTTTCGCCCGATAACGAATGTATGGCAAAATACGAAAAAAATAAAAGCAAATCAGCTTTTTTCACATAGTTTCTAATAAAATCGGTTACTTTTTTATTAAAAAAAAAAAAGTAACACAAAATTTCTTTGCAACAATAACAAAATTTCCATTAAAATAAAATACATCATAAAAAATAACAAAAACATTAAAATAAGCCTTAAAATAATATAAACTAAAAAGGGAAGACAAAAATGTACAAAAAATATTTACTAATATTTACTATATTTAAAAAACATGTTTTTTTTACAAACTATTTTTTTTTTTTAACTTAAAAACTAATTTGAAAATTTTGTTCCTTCTGTATATAAATCTAAGATAAACTACGACCCGAAAGCCCAAAAGGCAGTTTTTTTTTTTGCGTGAGTATACGTTACGTTACCCCTTACAGCCTAACTTTTTTTTTATAATTTTGAATTTAAATACATTTTTTAAAAAACCAAAGTAAACGCTAGAATCCCGATGTGTAGATAATGGAAATGTTTTACCGTATTCTTCGCTTGATGTGTATAATTCGACTATCATCAAGCCTAAAGGAATTGAGATGATAAAATATGGAAACGTGCTTTTCCCATAAACCATTTCTCTAAGACTTTTTTGGCTTTTTAAATAAACCAATTTCGAAGGACAACAATTCTTCTTCTTCTAAAAGCGCATGTTTGAAAGACGAACAAACTCAATAGCGGATATAGCGAACGAAATAAAGTTAGCTTACTGCATTTTCTTCTTCTTCTTCTTAATAAAATTCATCCGGTTAGAAACGTTTCAATACAGATCAAAAAATAATCTAACACATCAGTTATTGTTAGGCACTACACAAAAGGGTATGCAAAATCCTTTCGGATGTATGCAACACCCAGAAGAACTTCAGACGGGCTTACTTTTTATTATATATTATATTAATCCGGAATCATTTTGTGACACGGTCTAAGCTTGTCCTTCCGTCTTTCTGTCTTGGTTTCTTGTGTTCAACTTACAAGTCGCAATTATTGAGATATTTTGATAAAACTGGGTACACGGAAATGCTTTGGCACAAGAATGAAAGCTATTGAAAGTGGTTCGGATTGAGCCACTTCGTAGACCACTGCCCATATAACGACTTACTTTGAATAGTCGTTTGCTATATTAATAAATGTAGGGTGGCGTAGGGTATGTAATAGTGCGCCGCACCAACCAATTTATTTGCGCCTTAAAAACGCTCACAACAGGTGCTGACGTAAAGAATTCTAAGAACCTGTAGAGAAAGATACATAAGTATATTAACAGACATTCAGGCATTTTCACAATTTCCGGGAGTAGGCGCTAGGAGGTAGGACGATATTCATTTTGAACACTATCCGCGGTTTATAGGGATTTATACAGATTTAACATTATATGGAGGAAACGCATTTTTAGAGTAATTGTACCCTACAGCGAACAATGGTCAGCGATAAAAGGACCATTTGTATCTAAGTGTAATTCTTTATCTCATTTTCACCGTCAAGAGAACGACACTCACAAAGGATGTGATTTAATTAACTTAAAATCTCATTAAAACATATACACTCAGTGAAGTCACAAAAGGGGAATTTTAAAGAAAAGATCTCTTCCTCTCTAACAATGAATATATGCAATGATCTAACTCTTCATATTCAATCATCTCAGCTAATTAATATTTTTTTCTTAACATAAAATTATTTTTTGTACCACAAACCACATAACAAACACAATAACAAAACTCTTATCCATATCTAATGGTAGTTTAGATAATGCTCCGGAGTTACTTGGAGAGAAAATGAAAAATTTACGTTTCTCTTTAATGCGTGGCAGTGCTGCACATTGTCCTTGATACCAAAGACCACTTAACCCATTACTATTCTTCGCTACTATGCACATTTCATGTGCTTCGTTTGATTTACTCCTAAACATAGAGACAGGTATCTCCGCTTTTCTCAAGTAATATGGAAAATCCTGTTGATATAAAATATTGTTAACCATATCACGTACATATACTGTAAATTCAGCCACATCGCGTGAATTGTGAGCCAACCAACGAATGGTAATTTTACCATTCTTGCTAGAATTATATACATATATATAAATATATACAAATGCATTTTGCCGTAAATTCTCGTAAAGTTTTCAATTCGACTTACTTGGTTATATCTCGAAATTTGACATCTGTCAATTTTTCATAGGTTGTACCATTAAATCTTTCTTTCTCTTCCTGAGAGCATTGCAAATTTTCATCTTCCGTTTGTAATAGTAAACGATCTTTATTAAATATCGGGCTTTCGCATTTAATTTCACTTAAGTCCTCGGTCAGTGCCGTTAGCTCGGTCATATAATGTTTTAAAGGTCGTACAGCGCAATTGCAATGCAAAGGGTTCCCTTGAAAGCGTACAACAGTGTAATTTCTCATATTCCACACCAAACTTAGAGGACATTCGTTGAAACTGTTTTTACTTAAATCAATTAATTCAAATCTTGGTTCCTTTAAAAATTTCTCAAAAGGCAGACGATAGATTTGATTGTTTTGCAAATAGATTTGTGTTAAATTTTTAGGTAAATCAAATAAATGCTCTTCGGAAGATAAATTACTCAATTCATTGTCGGATAGATCCAAATATTGTAAACTCGTAAAATTTCCTAAAACTCCTACAATTAAAAACAAAATAATTAATAACATATTTTTACAAATTTGTTATCTAAAATTTGTTCTCACCTCTTCTTAGGTCATTGATATGATTATGCGACAAATTTAATTTATACAATTTCTTTGTACCAAATGTTATATCATACGTTACTACAGGCATTTGATTGTAACTTAAATCCAAATACCGTAAATTATATGGGATGTATTGGTTCTCCGGAAAAGTTTTCTTTGTTACAAAACTTATTTTATTATGACTTAGATTCAAATCCTCTAAACTTAAGAGATCATCAAGTACGCCATGAGTTTTATTATCTAATTTTGTTAGAAAATTATATGACAAATCTAATTTACGCAGTGATGGCAATCCTATGAAGGCATCATTCGGTATAGTTTCGATTGCATTTGCTGATAAATTCAAATTCAAAAGTTGCAATAAACCCTCAAAGGCACGCTTGCTAAAAAAACAAAAAAAAATATTTATGAAAATGAATAAAATAGATTTGAAACGATAAAGTGAGGTTATGATGTGTAACGTACTAAAACGTTCTGTAATGTGTACATTAAACATTTTTTAGATCAGGGAAAATGGAATGCGGACGTATAGAGATGTGCGCATAAGAAAAGAGAGAGAGAGGGAGAGAGAGAGGGATAACAAGATGTGAAAAGCTATGGATAGGGAGGGGAAGAATACGTAGTGACCAAATTATAAAACTAGCAATAGTTATAGAAGTATACCTTATTTCTTTTACTCCATTGTTGTGTAAATTCAGTTCAAAAAGAACCGGTAGCTTGCCGAAAGCATTTTTCTCCAAAACCGTAATATTATTGTGCTAGAAGATCAATGATAAGAAAAGACAAAATTAAATTCGAATTATATATGGGCGATTAAAGGGCGGTGTTATTTATTACCTCCAAATATAAGTACTGCAAAGTGGTTAAACCTGCCAAACACGCGGCAGGCGGTTGACTTATATTATTTTCTCTTAACACCAATTTTTGTAATACCAATAAACCCGTAAAACTGTTCTCTTCCAAAGAATTTTCCAATTGATTTCGACTTAAATCTAAGAAAAGTAACGAATTCATAACCGGCCATGTCTCGGCTGGTATGGCATGCAAATTATTATCAGTTATATACATTTCATTAAGCGAAATGGGTATTTGGAATAATTTTTCTAAACGATTGTAACTTAGATCCAGCCAACGTAAACTGCTTAGTTTAGCTAGGGAGCCACGAACAACGTTTGTTAAATTATTATGGCTTAAATCCATTTGCAGTAGAGTGGGTAAAGTTCCAAACATGGAAGATTTGATTTCCTGCAAATTGTTATGACTGATATTAAGCAACCGCAGGGAGAATAAAGTTTGAAAGACACCATTGAAAATGATGCTAATATTATTGTAAGCCAAATCGATGGTATGTAATTCGTAAAGTTTAGGAAATGAACCTTTAGGCACTTGCGTGATATTGTTATGAGAAGCGTTCAGAACTCTTAACCCTGTCATATTTTGTAAGGGAATCTAAAAATGGAAAATTCATTCTGTACATAGTTTTCTTTTCTTAATTAACAAAGTAATTTACATGCGCCAAGTTGGTGAGAAAGTTGTGACTTAATTGAAAAACGGTAGCAAATGTAGTCTCGTCGAAGACATTTTTGGAGAAATTTGTTAAACGATTGAAAGACAAGTCCAAGACCGTTATGTTAACGCAGTTTTCAAAAGCTTTCGGTTGTATGGTCTCCAAATTGTTATGCGAAATATTAATCGAAGCCTGATAAATATCTTTAAAGGAATTCTTCTCAATTGTGGTGATATTATTTTCAGCCAAATCTAGGATCTTGAAAAAAATTACACTTTATTATAATCTCAAATAAATGAAAAAATTTCATTAATTACCTCGATATAATTAAGCTGAGTAAACATTTGAAATTCCACTTTTTTTAAAGCATTACGGGCCAAATCAATTGTGCCAATACGAGCCACAGACCCAAATGTACCGCGACCAATATCCGATATGACATTATCACTCATATACAAACGTCTTCATAAATAATTTCAAAAAACACAGTTTAATTTAACTTGGACTTGGTATAAAGCAGCTAGATAGCGGTTATTTAAAACTTGACGGATCAGATTGAAAACAAATTGATAGACTAGCTTTTGAAGCCAGAAGAAATTGTCAATTGGCTGTTATCAGCGCAGTAAAGAGCTGTGCTCCATTTCTCAACTTTTACTTCGGTTGAGGCACAAAACTAACCAAGCCGACGGATTTTTAGGAGCAAGATATTCTAGCTAACGCAATAACTAAGCATATTCTAGCAAATATGTACCACTAAGCAATTAAGTTAAACTATTCGGAGCGCATGCTGACAACAAAAAGAAGAAGATGAGTTAGGGGAAGTTTGCCTAAAAATTTGACGCGTAGAGAACTTCCGCTATTTCGAAAGTCGATGAAAGCAGCAGGCAGACGGTGAACAATTGTACCGATAATATGAGAAAAAAGCAGCAGGAAAGAGGGGAACGGCATTCATTAGTTTTCAGTTTGTCGCCGGTTTTTAACCCTAGCGAACTATCATTGCTAGCAATTCCTATAAAATGATGGAACTTGAGGAAAACAACTATAAGGGTTGCTTTACAATATGTACAATGCATCATTTTCGAAAGCGCAACAATTTTAGAGAATTTATTACTAAGAGAAATATTTCCTTCTTATGCTGTCAAAACTTGTTTTTTTTTTCTTGTAAACATTTTTTTTATGTGTAGAGGTTTGTATTTACCTTAGAAACCGCATACCTCTAAAGCTGTTGGCATCCAAACGTTGAATTTTATTGTGAGATAAATTCACAACTTTAAGTACCGAATTACGGGCAAAAGTTCCCCTAGATAAAAATAAAAACATAAGCCATTGAAAGTAAACCTGAAATAATTTCACTCCTTTTACAACGCACCGTGCTAGCTCATTTAGGGAATTATGCGACACATTGCACCAACCCAATTTGGTAAGATCGGCTATATGCTGGGCTTCTAATTTCTTGATTTTATTAAAGCTTATATCCAACACTTCTAACTCACGTAAGTTTTTAAATTGATTCCTTTTCAAATTTTCTAAACGATTACCATGCAAATCTAACGTTTTCAATTTTCTTAGAGGCTAGAAGTAAAGAAACAAGAACCTAGTACAGAGTAAATTTTTAAATTTCACAAAATTACCTGAAATAATTCAATTGGAAAATCGTTCAAGGGGCCATTAATAACGCGCAAAACCTCAACCTTATTAGAAATCTCTTGGTCTACAAATAAGTTCTTATGTAGAGTTGTGAAGTTATGGCCATCAATGATTAAATGTGTCAGTTTGCCCAAAATCTAAAAATGGCAAAGTTTCTTTTCTATTAAATGAATGGGTGATCATGATTTTATTGCGTTTTGCTTACACCAAATGAATACGGACTAATTTGAGCTAGATTGGTATTTAACAGAGTTAATTGTTCTAAACTTTTGTTCAAACCATAAAACACGAAATCTTCTATAGCAACTAAAGGAGAGTCAATAACAGTCAATAAACGCGCTCGAACCTTTGCAAACAAAGGACCATAGAAACGCTCTATCGAAAAAGAAAAAAAGAATAGAAGATAAAAAGTTTAGATTTTTTAAAATGAATTTTCAACTTACCGAAATAGCCTTTATTAATAGTTAAATGCTCTATTGGCAATTCTAAAGCGGCTAAGTTTTGCAAAGCCACCGATAAAGTGGCCAAATTGGTATTATCACAGACAACGTAAACGCCAACGTCACTGCCTTTGATACAGCGGCACGGATAAATCACCTTAGATCTTTGTTAAATAAACGAAAATACATTTTTTGATGCTTTCATTAATTTTAAGACCTACCTAATTGGACACTTATATTTGGGCTGACCGTAAACATAATCGGAACCAATTACATATCCGCACATCGCCAATACCACGAATAGGGTAAAAGTCAAGGTTTTATTAAGAATTTCCGTATGCATTGTAAGCATATCTAGTTTAGAAAGCAAATATAATCTTTGGTTTGTAGGAGTACTAATGCGAGTTCAGTTCGTTTGGCCGTCTATTTCGTACAACTGGTTCGTTGCTGAAGTCTTTTGTTTCATTTCAAAAACAAGAAAACAAACGCTCTTGTTAACATTTTTTTAAGGTCTTAGTCACATTTTATTAAACTTGTTTAGTGATTGTAGCCTTAATTAATTGAAAAGACAATTCATAGTACAGCGAGCAAAAAGAGTTAGGCATAAAAAATCACAATAAAAAAAGAACAATAACAACACACTTTCACTTATTTACTTAACGAACCAACGAGTGCGCTTAATTTTTCTCAAACACATATTAACCACAACCAATTAGTTTAATAAAAAACACAAACAAAACTTAATAATATCAACAAAATGTAACGCATCCGCTTTTTAAACAAAACTTCAACAACTCTTGATTGCAAATAAAACATTTTTTTTTGTTTTGTTTTCAGTAAAACAGTGTGGCAATGCCAATGCTGATTTGTTACCATGTAGTCAATGTAGCGGTTTTACAGATCGTATTACTAAAAAAATAAAAGCATCAAATTCGAATTCCAAGTACGACATCAAATACAGCATTATCAGTTTCCTGAAGCTTTGACATTTAAATGAACCGGAATAAAATCGATGTGAAGGTGTACATGTAAATGTTTAGGCACCTCGTCCTTACAAATTCAGACTTTAACCACTTGTCATATGAGAATTTTACAATCAAAACCCATGCCACGTTTCAAGAAACATTGTCTATATATCTAGTATAGAAATTTAAAAAATTTTTTTACATCATTTTGACTATTTACCCATTTTTTACATTCCTTATTTCAACAAATTTGTTTTAAAATTGTATTTAAATTAATCTTCTTCTTGTTATTTGTTATTTCGATTTTTATTTGCTTACGTTCTTCATATATTAAGCCAAGGTATATTGAAAGTTACTATCGTTCATAAATTCAATTAAAATTAAGAATTAAATAAACTCAAAATGAATTATTTCATTTAAACTAAGTCTCAAAGATTAGTAAAGATTCTTAAAACTCTTTACCGGTTTAAGAGATTTTATACGAGTGATGTTCTTCGAGGACCACTAACGAAATCATTTTGTGCAAACTTTTAATTTGCCATGAGTAGACGTGAGTTGGTTTTGTAGGTTATAAAACGCAATAGAACCGCCCTAATCAAGAACTCGTTTATGAAACTTATAAAATGAGGTTCTATCGGCAGTAACAATCTTTCTAATCTATAACAATTTCTTTAATCTTTAGCCATCAGAATTTTGCTTCAAATCGTAATTTTGGCTCGTTCTCGATTTTATGATTAATCTTCTCTGCTTTAGTTTATTATAATTTTAGAACCCCTTGCTTTTGAACATTTTATTCAATGCGATAGTGTGGCCGTGTTAGGATTAGATTGCAATCAATGTTGCCAGTTTAGTGTTTTTATCTTTTTATAAAATTTGTAATCGCCTTAATCACACAATTCAGTTTAAAACCAAATGGTGGTTTTTTTGTACGAAAAGAACGTGAAATTATTTTCAAATTCGCATGCAATTGTGTTTTGGATCATAGGATTTAATAACACTTCATTTCTTTAATTTCCATATAGATGCGTGTAGAAATTATTGGGTTCTCTTCTTTCAAGATGGAAATATATGATTTAAAAAAATATTACTTGAAAAACCTGGAGCGTTTCTTTTCGCTCTTTAGTAGACCTTAACGACATTGCTTTATAATTAAACTTGAGATATGCTTATGAAAATAATTCTATGAGTTTTATGAACAAGCAATTGAATTGAATTCATTGAATTTACGCAACTTAAAAATATTTCTACAATATTTTTACGATGGTAAATTTTCTAGAAATATTTTATACAAATTTCACAAATTCTATAAAAACAAAAAATTTAAAAACCGAGGCAAAAATTTTGTTTTATTTTTATTTAATATTTTTAATGTTATTATTTACCTGAGCCGATAGCCTGTGTTGCTAGTGCTCAATGTCTCTTTTTTTAGTCTAAGAATTCAATTCATTAGTCTAAAATTAAAATAATAATAATGATAATAATAATAATATTATTTACCTGATTCAACATATGTGACCAATTTTCCCTGTATGCAAATGCAGCTCTGTCTTTTTTACATGTGAGTATCATTATTAGAGTATGTTCTGTGTGAAAAACAAGCGGGAGAAATATTCTTTGCTCCCGTTTTGTGCCGCCATTGATAAATGCACCAATCAGTATTGCTATTTCACATACTACTATAATACATGACGAAATTTTCGTATACATGTACGAAATTCTGCGAATGAGTTTGTGTAAAGGGAGAACGCGATTTTATTTGCTTCACTACGGACAAATGTACAGGCCGCCATTATAGATTTGATTTTTGTACCAAAAAGTTCGATTGCAAGGAAATAACCGCCAATTGTTTTTTTTTCCATAGAATACAAATATATTCTTGTCGTACAAGAAAGAAGTGTCAAAAGAAGTGCATTTCTAAACTAAAAGAAAATTAATTAAGAAAATACACATTATGAGTTATCAGGTAGATGCATTGAATGCTGCACATTTGGAGTTGCAAGGAGGTAATGGTGCGGAATTGAGGCGCCCATTTGACCCCACAGCTCATGACTTAGAATCAACATTCCGTCTAACACGTTTTGCTGATTTAAAAGGACGTGGATGCAAAGTTCCTCAGGAGGTATTGGGAAAGTTGGTAGCTGCTCTTCAACAAGATTACTCGCTCCAAGATCAAGATACTCAGTTTATGAATATGGCTATACCACGTATTGGTATTGGTCTAGATTGTTCTGTCATACCTTTACGTCATGGTGGCTTGTGTTTGGTGCAAACCACTGATTTCTTCTACCCTATTGTCGATGATCCGTATATGATGGGTAAGATTGCTTGTGCAAATGTACTCAGTGACCTGTACGCGATGGGTGTCACAGATTGTGACAACATGTTAATGTTATTAGCTGTTAGTACAAAAATGACAGAAAAAGAACGTGATGTGGTTGTACCTCTAATAATGCGTGGTTTTAAAGATTCGGCTTTGGAAGCTGGCACCACAGTGACTGGTGGTCAAAGTGTAGTAAATCCTTGGTGTACTATTGGTGGCGTAGCATCAACTATTTGTCAGCCTAACGAATATATAGTGCCGGACAATGCGGTAGTGGGTGATGTGCTAGTGCTAACTAAACCTTTAGGTACCCAAGTGGCTGTCAACGCTCACCAATGGTTAGATCAACCCGAACGCTGGAATCGTATAAAATTGGTTGTATCAGAAGAGGATGTACGAAAAGCCTACCATAGAGCTATGAACTCCATGGCTCGTCTTAATCGTACCGCCGCCCGTTTAATGCATAAATATAATGCTCATGGGGCCACCGATATCACTGGTTTTGGATTGTTGGGTCATGCGCAAACGCTTGCCTCGCATCAGAAGAAGGACGTGTCCTTCGTCATTCATAATCTTCCTGTCATTGCTAAAATGGCTGCTGTGGCCAAAGCTTGTGGCAATATGTTCCAGCTTTTACAAGGGCACTCTGCTGAAACATCAGGTGGCTTGTTAATATGTCTGCCACGTGAGCAGGCCGCTGCATATTGTAAAGATATCGAAAAACAGGAAGGTTACCAAGCCTGGATTATAGGAATTGTCGAGAAGGGCAACAAGACTGCCCGCATCATTGATAAACCCCGCGTCATTGAAGTGCCAGCTAAAGATTAGATTAGTTAGAAATATATCACTCACCATGTATGTATGTATGTAATTGAAGATGTCAGGGGGTGCTACTTTTTAATATTTTTCTCTAGTAAACGGAAATAATTTACGCGTTAATGCTTTCTTATGTTTTCCTCGCTTTGTTTCAATTTGGATTTAATAGATTCGATTTAGTTGATATCATAAATTAACGTCTCAGTTTATTCTGTATATCAGAGCTTAGCATGTGACATCGTATCTGTATTCGATTCGTTAATAGGACGCACACTAACTACATTTTGTTTTGATTAAATTTAAGAGAGCGTGCAAATATATCAAATAAATTTAATGAAATGATATACAAAACGAATAATAATTTTGCATGATTTTTCTTTTCCAAAATATCGATTCGCAAATTTAGAATTTGAAACGATTTTTCTCGCATATTGTAAAACCTTAATTATATCACTCGCAAAAGGATTTCAATCCGAACGCAACTTCACACACTCGTAAAGTCGCTAAGTTGAGTTTATAAATCTCTAAAAACAATAACTAAAATAAACACAATTGAATCTATCGGCGAGTGATAAACATTAAAATATTAATGATAAGTTGAAATTTAATACAATTGTTTGCAATGAAGGCATCTAGTGTTCCCACGAACTATTTATAATGTTGCTTATAAATAGTTGGTGTCTGTTGGGGCGCACTTGGAATTTATTTATAGCTATGTAGGGGATACGGGTGTTCGTAGTTTCTTCGTGATGTCAGAAAACTCGGAGAATTTTAGCTTTTTCTCTTCTCTCTATTAAAGTGGCCAAACGTACTCTTAACGAAAACTTTTTCTAAACCTCTTATCCCCCGGATTGGTTTTCGAAAATATTGAAACCTTCTTACAAGCATAAGTTACGATTTTGGAAGCTTTCTATATGATCAAAGGAGGAAAGATTGTGAATATATCGAATTTTGGAAATTATGATTAGTAAGAATTATGAGCGTACCGCTTTAGTTAAAAAAAAAAAAGGATTAAAAATCTTTTTTGAGTAGTCGGCCGTTAAATTAAATATGACTTTGCCCAATATGCCTCATATAACTCTTGATGTTCTTTCGTTGTAAAAAACTAGAAAAGTCATGCCTTGGTCTGACGTAAAGTCTCGCTTCGCCTGAATGTCTCTAAATGTTGATTGGCCGGGAATATAGTTCTATGTAATCGCGCACAGCAAATTTATTTTATTTAATTTCTACAATCCCTATATGAGGACGTAGGCGAGAGGAAATTTTGACACTTGGTATGCCATGAGCGAGATATCTTGAAATTACAATTTTTTCCATGTAAGGACTATTTCATAATAAGGCCTTCAATGGGGAATGGCACTAAAAGTGACCCGATTCAATCCAATTTCAATAGGATTTCTTTGGGTCGAAACACGTTAGTGTATCAAATGTATTCAAAATATCTAAAAAATTGGTATCTATAGAATAAACACAAATACACACGGACGGATATGCTTAAATCAATTCGGAACAAAATTCGGATTCGATATAATAAAAGGTAAGTACAATTTATATCATAAGTCTTACATACATTCAAACAATCTTAATTTAATCAGTACCCGTAAGTTACGTGAGTTGTAGAAATAATTTTTATATATAAAAATTTGACTTTAATTGTATCAAACTTCGATCATGTAAGTTTATTGCGTGAAGTCAAGCCTTTATAAAAGTCCTCAAGAAAAATACACGACAAGGCCTTATGACATCAACAGGTTAATAAGATATTTGGGAAGAAAATTTTGTTAAATTTCAACTGCGCCATTTCACGTGCTTATGTGGAAGTTTCCATGAAAAGTAGAATCGGCAGATATAACGACGAGCGTAAAACAAACCTTCTATCAGCGGTATAGGCGTAGGGTAGCTTTGATCGACTGATATTTTTACATGTTTTGATTTGCCAGAGGCTTAAAACTTTTTATAAAACACGAAATGTATGAAACATATTCTTACAGGTTGTTAAACCGATTACTACATTTACATACTTGTATCAATTCTAGGTAATTCAGTTATTAATACCTTGCCTCGTAGCCACCTACATGAAAATTTACATTTTTTACATGATCGTTGGAAGCAAACAAATCATTTTCCTGAACAAAAAAAAACGCAACACATTAACAACATAGGCACAAATATGATCAAATAGAATGAATTTATTTTGAAAAAGCTCTCTCCAAATAAAGCTTAAAGGCACTTAAGAGTATCCCATCTTATATACAGAGTAATTATTTTGCAACCACACACAAGCACACAAGCATTTAGAATCATCGGAATAGATATAATATTGTGTCTACAAGATTACTATGTTAGATGTTTTGTTCCTCTAGTCGCTCACTAATACATAGACAATAAATGCAAAAAGAGTACAAGTGTCCCTCGTATAATACGTTTAATTCGTTTAATTCGCTGTATCAAAAACGTGTTATACAAAACTATTCAAATTATTTATGTCAACTAACTTATAATGTGGAATAATAGAAATCAAGGCAATTTCTTCGACGCGTACGCTGTTGCCTCGGAACGTGATTTACGTTATATCGAAGCCATATAAACAAAAGAGTAACTTCATTGCAGGTTTTTATAAAAAAAAAAATATGAAATTCATGATCATGTTGAAGTATAAAAATTGAAAACATATACTACTGAAAAGGCTGTAGTAGACCAAGGCTCACGATTTAATAGCCCTTATCATTCTATAATGATTCATATGATAATTACTAATAATAAAGTATTCTATGGAAAGTGGTCGAAAAAGTGATCCGATCCGATCCGAACTATTTTTAATAATGAGTGTCCTTGGGCTAAGTTCGGGAGCTCGTCATGGTATCAAGTTTCATGAAAATAAATTTAAAAATTTGTGGCCTTTAGGTTGTGCACAAGATAACAAGACGGACAGGCAAGCTTAAAATCACTCTCTGAATCGATCGATATAATAATAGGGGGATGTATCTCAAGTTCGTCAGCGTATTTCATATAAATGCACAAACTTTATACAAATTTTATAACGATCGAGTAAAACAAATATTCAATTTTTGGTAATCGCATTATATCGGAAACGTGTTTGACAAGTACCGTGCTATACGAGGGATGCCTGCATTGAGTACTGCGGAGGCACTGACTGGTGAATATATATAGAAAGCAACTTAACATCAATATATTCAGTACATTTCAGTATATATTTGACTTTTGAAGTGTAAAGTGTTCGCGAAGATCTCTCTTCATATAGAATACGCTTATATGCAAATACAAAAACGAAACGATATTCTTGCTAAAGCATTAATAATAACTTAAAATTTATAACGAAAGCTAATTTTCTTCTTTTTTTTTGTTATTTGCTAATTTTTATTCTCTCCTCTTAATATAAACAAAATTGCTCGTTTTTTTTTTCTTTTTCAAAAGTGTGATATAAAACAAAAAAAAAAAAAAAACCAACAGCAACAGCAACAGCAGCAAAAGCAGCAGCAACAAAATTATTGCATATAGTTCGAAAAACGAAAAGTATGTAAATTACCACAAAATAATTAAAAAATGAGAAAAGAAAAAAACAACAAAAAAAGAAGAAAAACAAACAAAATATGCGTTTGTGTATGTGTGCGTGCGTTTCTACTATACAAAAAGTATATAAATTGTGTGTAATTGAACTTTCTTGAGGAGGAAAATTGAAACAGTTTTGCACATTTCTTCTTCCTTCCCTATGTGAACAACAGCATAAATAAATGTGAAGCTCTATGCTGTGCGAATAGAAGAAAAAAAAAAACAAAAAAAAAAAAGATGAAAAAATAAAAACAATAATAATACTCTAAGTACAGTGTGGTGCCGTTAGTTGGTTGATGTTCGAACTAAAAAAGAAACGTGTTTGTAATGCCAATCATGCACACACAAACACACACACAAACACACAAACACACACACACACATGCCACATAATGTGGGCTTTATGAACGTACCCACAACCCCACAACTCTGCATTCGAACAAAGTAAATATGTGTACACATATACACATATGCATATATATAAGTGTACATGGTTATGTTGGGCCTGAAAACGCAAACTGGCATAAACCCATAGTGCGTATGTGCATTAAAGTAAAGTAAAGATAACAACAACATATCTAAAGATGGATCGACAGACGATAGACATAACATAAACACACGCACACACACACACACACACACAATCACGCAACTGTACGTTGCCATATACTTATATCTTATGTATATATATATATATACAAATCAACTTTAAAGTCACAACCAATTGGATAGTAATTGATATGGTTTATTAAACATTTATATTAAATTATATGCATCTATACATTCATAATGCTTGCATGTGTATGCATGTATATGCTTATGCCCATGATTATGGTTTTCTGCAACAGTTTGCTAGTAAGGTACTTAACCTTTGTTATAACAGTTAATAGAAAACTTATCATAATCGTTGATATAAAATTTCATTTGAAATTTTACCAGAATACCTTTCTTGCCAAACCATTAACAATTCATTAATGAAACGGTTAGAGAAATAGTTTGCATCAAATTTGAAATTAATTCGATTTTATTTGTGTGCCCGTCAGCCTCTTTATAAGTTGCAGTTATATTTATTTCGGCAAGAGATATATAGGAAGATGAAGAAAGAGAGAGAGAGAGAGGGAGCAAGAGTGACAGATAGAGCTTCTACAAAGCTTCTTAAATCTTACTCGAAAACACAAAATAATTCATCGTTGACTTCATCGGCGTAACAGTTAAAGAAAAGATCCTCCACAAAATAACCGAATATTTTTCTTATATTCTAAATGAATTTAATTAAACCGAATATTTGTCACACGTTGATCGAGAAATTTCTATCATTTTTATACCCACCACTGTAAGAAGGGGGTGTACTCATTTTTTTTTTTTTCTTTCGCCCAAAAGGAAGCTTCAGAGGTTCTATAAAGTGTATACATTCTTGATCAGCGTGAAATTGTGAGTTGATTTAGCCATGTCTGTCCGTCTGTGTGGTATGTATCGCTTGCATTCTCCTGCTTGCAAAAATGAAGAAGTCGACTTCAAATTTGGTGGAAACATTGGAAGTTTTTGCAAGCAGGTTGGTATTGAATAGGGTCCATTTTGGTTAGAACAGAGCGGCGCAGTGGAGTATAAACTGAACGCAAGTCCGTCCGGAGGGGGAAAACCATCAACAGGCGTCCATGAGGGCAGTGCGAGACTTTAACCCGCTAAAAACTACCCCTCCTATTCCCTTCCCCATGGCACGACTGTTTAGGTATACCTTCACAGGGAGGGTAGCCATGTTTGCGGCGAACACTCCTACCGCCTTCCATATTTTCAGGTCGTGCAACATATGTTTGCCACAAGATTGTCGGGGAGAGGTAACACTCCAACTTCCGTCTGTAGTCTCTGTTGTTCGTTATGATATACCATAACGCAAATCCGTCTCTGTACTCTTTACGTGCAAAAATGGGACAAATTCGCCATGCACTCACACAAACTTACAACTGATTAAATTTTATTTGGTTCGCTTTCTTGAGGTTTTATACTTACTTTCGCATACAAAGCAAACAACACAGAATGTTTAAATCTATTTTGTACACTCCTCAAATGAAGATATATATTATCTGCCTAAAAATGGGTTGATTTTAAAATGAATATGATAGACACCAGAAGTAATTTTTTCTTAACAATACCAGCGATGTGAGTGTCATAGAGAAGAACTTGGAGAGTAGAAAGCGGAGAGAATTGTGATGGGTACGCGAGATGCTGTCCCGCCGAATACAACTTTCTTACTTGTTTGCTGGTAAAACCGTTATATAATCATAGTGCTTCTGGGATTTCTGGACGAAAAATTACATTTTCTAAAGGTCACGTTCGAAGTGTATCATTAAAAAACTGCTTCCGAAAGCGAAATAAAATGTGTCGGGTCAAGGTTTAGCCGTACGATGAATGCATCAGAACTTCTCTGCTAAGTGTATGTGTTATCATATTGTTACGATGAAAGGCAATGACTTTCAATTCGTGACAGTCAAGGGAGGGGGGGGGGGTTAAATTCTTGTTTAGACCAATTTTTGCTCTAGCTCGTCCTTTCCTCATTAAGTTACAGTATATATATATAGATATTATTATTTTGCGTTTACGGCACATGCCTGCGAGCATCTACAAGACTATTCTTTCAGTTTCCATGTGAATGTATTATCTTTAAGCCTCGTTGCATGGAGATAAGTGATCCAGCTCAAGTTCACAGATAGATTTTGGGACCTTCAGCAGTCGAGTTTTACGCAGAAAGGGGAAAAAGATAAGAGCAGTAAATGTTAGCTTTCATGCTTCACTCGAAAAATAATGCGAACAATGGGTGCAGTACAATGTCCAAATAGTAAGCGACAATAACGAAGACTAAGCCTTAACCACCCTTAACGCGGAAAATGAAGCTGAATATCTCTGGAGGCCTAATTTAGGCGAGTAACCTACTTGTAGTATATCATGTAGTGTATCATGCTTCAAACAAACAAATACATATAGATAAGTAGTGTCCTCATTATCATAGTATAATTTAAAGAGATATGGCGTAATGCAGTATTCAGGACTTCGTGCTGATGAAGAACGAAAGATATGCCTATGCTTTCGTTGGCTGTGAAAAATTGAAATTTCCATCCTTAAGCGGCAAACAAAGTTCTGAGTTAATCTTAAATAACAGATAGCATTAACTCTGGGCAGATTACTCGGCAGCGGGAACCAGGCATTCTCCAGACAGAAGACATCGAAATTATCAGATCCATTTTTACTAAGTAATCGGCTACTGTAAGGTCCTAGGAATTAGGTCAAGCCTGTATTGCGTTGAGGAAACTAGAGAAGTAGTAGACAGATTCGTTGCTTGATGTCGGTGCCGAGTCGATGCTCTTTCTTTGACATTGAAAATCCATGCACAAAAAGTTGAATGGCAATCCAGGGTATGAGGGGGGGATTACCCGAAAGGATTATAAACCAAATCATGGGGACTAAGAATGTCAGTCCCGCTCGTTACATCGCGTGCGCTTGGAGGCATTTTTAAAGATTTTACAGGCGCAAGAGAGTAAAGCGTTGGTTGTTATTATCACAAAATCGTGGCGGCACTGCACAATTGGAAGCGCTAAATATGCTTACCCTTCCCCATGGCACGAGGGCAGTTTGGATCGCACTCAATCTTTCATATTTGATAGTCCGGCGATTTGAGGTTGTCTTCCAAGCTGGGAGACGTCAGTTACTGGTTGCACATAACTCTATCAAACTAAGTATTTTGTCTTATTAAGGTTTAACTTTAGCAGATATTGATCTTAAATTCCGAACGTACCTGATCGCAAAGAGTTATATTTGTGCATGAATTTTTGTCGTGGCCTTAGCAAATACATTCATGTGCAGCTTTAGATCCGATGCCTCTTATGTGGACGATCAAGTGAAGGAATATTTGTAGAATGAAGAATTAAGAATTGCGTGTCAAAGGTCAAACAGATGGAGATGGTTAAGTCAGCCTCGTATTTCGTACTACAATCAAAAATATATATTTATAGTATGTGTATATATGCATGTGTATGTATGCATGTAATTGTTCTGCTAAACTGCGAATGAAATATTAAAAAGGCAAACGCAACAATTGAAATGTTTTGAGAGTTAAAAATGAATTTTGAAAATTCCCTCGCCAAGGCTACTATCGTTTTCTTACTTCTAATATCGTTGATGCATGTATCGATCGATCATTTGCAAACGCACGCGATTACCTTTTATTTTTTTTTTTTTTTTGTGAAATGCAAAAAAAAAACTTTAAGAACATTTTCGACGCGTAGAAAATGGTTGATACGTTCTTTGAAATGATTCATGTTTCTATTCTAATTTAAAGAAATTGTATGAAGCAAATTAACAAAAAAAAAAAAAAAATTAAAAATAAAGAACAGAAAATTTAAAAGAAAAGAACTGAAAAACGCAATGGCAGTGAACTAATTTTGAAATTTGCCAAAAATGTATATATATGTATTTCTGTATGTGCATACATACACAATCGTACTGTAGTGTACATGAAAATATATTTAAAATTCACATACAATGAATTGAAAACGATATGTATATGTGTATGTGTGACAATATAAATTAATAATTAAATATATATATATATACCCATACGAGTTGAGTCCATGCATATGTTAAGAGAGCGCATTCATTTTATGGATTTTTTTATATCCACCATCGAAGAGTAAGGAATATATTCAGTTTGTCGAAATGTTTTGCAACGACCAGAAGTAAGCTTCACGGGCCTCACAAAGTATATACACATTCTTGATTATCATCAAACTTTTTACTTGATTTAACCACGTTCGTCTGTCCGTCTGTATGGCGGCAAAAATGAAGTTATCGACTCCAAATTTGGCAGAAGCATTGCAAGTCCTTGGACGCAGCTTGGTATCGGTCCAAGGACACGCAATACAAAATTGTAAACTATAGCAGCTATAGAAAAATGGGCGAAATTGACCATGCCTACCCAATGTTATAGTGTATCGGCATTTAATTCTTTTTTCAATATCTTTACAGCGCGCAGAACCAAGCTTCAAAAATTCCATAAAATATATAAATTCTTGGAATGCATAAACATGTCCGTCTGTTTGAGTGTCAATCTGTTTGTCCGCCCAATTGTGTAGTATCTGTGGTGTTTGCAAAATAATTTGGAATTGACCTAAACTTTTCAAAGGACGCGTCCACACACTTACGCGACAAAAATTTTTATTTTAATATTATTTTTTTGTCTTTTCGAGCATAACGGGTGACGGGTACAAAGGATTCGTGCATGATCGAGCATAATTTTCTTATTTGTTTTGCTTTCTTTTGGTACATTTACGGCTTGATGTGTTTCTGTTAAAGCAGATCCTTGTGCAATACCAACTTAAACTAAAGGGATAACCGTTAAACAATGTGAAATGTGATCGGGTCTTTTGGCCGGTATGGCTGAGATATTCTTATAGGCTTTTAGGTGAGACTAAATAATGCCAGTCTTTGTTCAGTTTTGAATTTTTCTCGATTGAGAACCTCTTTGCGGGCGAGTTACATTTCACTTTGATTGTGGATAATCTTTGGTATGACTTATAACATGATGTTTTCTGTTTATACTGGCCATGGTAGTGGAAAGATGGACAACCGTCATTGCGGCCATTAGCAAAAGACTACATAAGTTCAGTGTTCCAACCACGGACAAAAGACAGACAGGCACACGAGCATAATTCAATCGATCGAGAATCTTACGTTGATCTAAAATATTGAAAGTTCCTTGATGCGCATTTCCCTATATTGCAAGCGAACGGGTAATGCTAGATATCCGCATCCTATGTAAAGTATGAAAATTACTGCAAATTCGTCCTTTAAAATACCGATAGGCAGTATCGTGTTCTACATTTCTCATAATATTTGAATCGCATAGCGATAAAATAACCTTTCTCTTGATGTTGCCCACTGCTGAACTCATATTCGTATATCACCACTAGAATCGGAACATTGCCTAGAGAGACGGCAGATCGTCAATCGAAACGAAAGGTAATTAGAAAGAGCAATGTGTGCTGAATGCATAGGCCAAGGAAGCACCTTACAGTTGAGGCATTCTAATACTTCCTTGAGGCTTTTTGCAAAATAAGCTCGAGCATGGTCGTGCTGGCAAAACAAATCAATTTGTATGGCATCTAATTTCCCCTAAAGCATTTTCGTTCCCTCTGAACGTTACAAAATTCTTGCTTACTAGACGGCTCAACATTTTCTATATTCTTCTTGCATTTAACATAGATCTTTATTGGTTCGTGCGTTCCATGGCGCACTTGTATGTTCTTTCCACTTCAAGTCATAATAATCTTTTTTACAATGGAAAACAGTGCTCATGTGCCTTCGAATCGATCGAATAAAAGCATGAAGCAATTATTAGTTCTTTCTAATTAAATTAAGAAACAAGAGACAAAAGTTATTCAATAACAGGTGGAAACAATGCGCAGAAAGCAAAGTAATGAGAAAGAAGTTCGAGAAGCGTAATAATGATAGCTTAACACTAATTGGGAAACTTAACGTAACTTAAAATAAGCCGTAAAAGAAATTTAAAATTTTATTATATTTTATGCTAAAAGTTACAATCTTCAACAACCAACCAACTAACCTTAAACATAGGCGCGTGGAGCTTAAAAGATGAAAAAGTCAATAAACTCGGAAATATTTGGAAATTTGACAAAGCGTCAAGCCGGGCTTGCATTAGGCATCAATTTGACAATATTAAGGTTACAAGAAACTTTGAAGGTAAGGAAATTATATTCGGTCGTGACCGAATCATGACCGGTCATGCCCATCATCGCGATCCTAAAAAAAAAGGAAATGAACTGAACTTTCACACTCTTTACTAGTGGGCGTGGTGCGCTTGTTTTTTTTTCCATTTTTATAATAAAGGTAGAAATTTATACAGTGTGTGTGTGTCGTATTTTATGAGTAATAAGCAAAAGGCCCGGACAGCAAAGGTGTTCACAGTGTTTGTTACACAGACGTGCGGTCGCTGTAGGCGTGTTCTTTGAAGAGTTTTGGCCGTTTTGAAATGCTTTTGCAAGTTTGCAAGCGATAGCTTCATTTTTGGAAACGGAAGAGTGTGAACCGCACAGTTGCGTAAACAGTTGCGCATATGGACATATGGACAGTGTAATGGACAGTCACGCTCAGGTGCATTCCAGATTTAAAACTGAAAAACAATTTGTTCACGTTATGAGAGTTTCAAGCTTGCTTCTGCGCGTTATGAAGGTATAGAAAATAAACAAGAAAATGATGTTCAGTCGTGACCGAAGCTTTTGCATCCATCACCGTTATCCTAAAAAGACAAATCAAGTAAAAGGACTAAATTTTGATGCTCTATAATATGAGCGATTTTTTCTATTTTCAAAATTAAAGATTGTATCGTATAGGCATGAGGGCGTTACAGACGTGCCCTTTGAAACGTTTAGATCAATTCCAAATTCTTTTGCAAATTTGTAAGCGACATACAGCCATTCATTTTCGCTAACGAGAGAATGTTTATCACAAATACAACACAGTTGCGTAAACAGACAAATGGACAGAGGAACAGACAGGATGTGTTTAGAGTCATTCCAAACTTGAAACTGCCCAAGAATTTATATACCTTATGGGGTTTTTGAAGCTTGTCTCTGCGCTTTGTACAGGTATTACAAGAAAAATTCAATTTTGATAATAAATTTGCGTAAGTCGGTCAACTTTTTCCATTTTAGTGTAGCATCGCCCATAGAATATGCGTTGAAGTTTTCGTACATTTATCATCTGTAGTCTATGAGTAATGAGCAAAAAACGAATTGTTTTATTCCTTTTGAAAAACAGAGTTGTTCTCCGTTTATGTGGGACTGTAAGCCTGTTCTCCGACCGATCCAGCCAATTAGTGATACCAAGCTGGGTGCGTGAGCTTGCAACTTGTTTCTGCCAATCTCCTGAAGTAGATAGCATGACAAAACACATTACATAGCCGGACTTGCTTTAAATCAGATCAGAAAATTTGATCTTGATCAAGAATATCGGTCGTTGCAAAACATTTCGACAAACTGAATATATCCTTATCCATCGGCGATGAATGATTGCATTTATTAAGCGAATAAGCGAGTAAGGCATACACGGACGTCAATAGGACAGACGGACACACGGGCAAAAATGATACTAAATCGATTTTGATTAAGACGCATATGTCTCAATTCTTTCTAGGTATAGCGTACGTCTCTCCGGACTTAATATACTTCGTACAAAAGCTGATGTATAGGAGAGAGTGACTGCAACGTTAATGTGAATGCCAAATACGTAATTTGTAATGTTTAAAAGCGAGTTTTCAAAGGTGATAATTGAAATGCTCTCATACAAATAGCTAAACTTATAGGCAAATAGATTCCTTATCTTAGCAAAACAGGGAAACGCACTAAATCAATCCAGTTTCTAAAATTGATTTGTCACGTATACACGCTTATGGCCATGCGTAGAATATAAAATAATATGCGCTTTATGGTAGCAGACGTCTGTCTACCTACCAATGCGGCAGCGATATTCCTTTACACATATGTACATATGTCAGCAATTATTAATAGAAATTTGTTTATAATATAATTAAAGTCAAATTGTTACACAAAGAATTTAAAAAAAAAAATTTTAAATGAAAATGAAAATATATTTTTTTTAAATAGTTTTCACCTGCAAATATATTAAAAATTTTGCAAATAGATAAATGTAACAGTAAAAATAATATTAACAAAGCAACTAACGACTTTTTTTTTTTGTTTCCATAAAAGCTAACAAAAGAAAGAGTAATGCAGGTGTAGTTTTATTGCTTGTGAAAGTTAATTAAGCCTAATTGAAATTCCATAAGGCATTTTGGTAATAAACGACTTACGTACAAAGTAGTGTATAAATGAATTTTATATACTTTACGCTTTAGCTAGTGAACGAACTCAATGTCAATGATTTATTGAATTTTTGAAGAAAGAGTTCGATACATTAGAGTTCGCATGTTAGACAAAGCCACATCACATCGCATAAGAAGTGCTCTTCTCTTGCTCAAAATA
The DNA here is from genome assembly GCF_014805625.2 of Glossina fuscipes. NCBI lineage: Eukaryota > Metazoa > Arthropoda > Insecta > Diptera > Glossinidae > Glossina > Glossina fuscipes. The sequence goes on from NW_023998422.1 coordinate 9,228,152, forward strand.
CAAATGAATTTTCTCTTCCTCTTCTGCCAAATGAAGTTTTACACTGATATTGTTATACTGATGGGCTTTTTTGCCTTCAATTTTAAAACATAGCATAGGAGCGAAATTACATAAAAATGCCAGCTTGGTTGTAAATAACACATCGCTCAATAATTCT
>NW_023998422.1:9238308-9262894 GCF_014805625.2 Glossina fuscipes
TGGGCGCAATTCATTTATTCTATTTTCAAATTAAAAGCTTTGGTCCTAGAGACATGTGGGCGTTCCAGGAATGTCCTTTGAAAAGCTTAAGTCGCTCGGCAAACTCTTTTGCAAACTTTTAGGCGATATCTTCAATTTCGCTAACGGGTGAATGAAAACGGAGAGATGGACAGAGGGACAGACATGTTTAGGTGCATTCAAGTGTTTATATATTTTATGGGGCTTTTGAAGCTTGATTCTGGGTGTTATTAATGTATTGAAACAATAATTAAATTTTGATACACAATAATATTGGGTATGACTGGTCAATTCTTCCCATTTTTGTGCACCGATGTTACAACATTGCCCATAGCGTTCAAATTTTTGTACAATTATTTGCTATAATTTATAAGTAATGAGCAACAAACAAATCAATTTTTCATTCGCTTCGGAAAACAGAACTGTTGTCAGTTTACGTGGTGCTGTAGGCGAGTCGTTCAACTAATTTAGGTTATTTTCAATACCAAACTGCATGCAAGATCTTCCAATGTTTCTGTCAAATTTGAAGTCGATAGCTTCATTTTTGCGGCCAGGAGAATGTTTACAACGGACATTACATAGACGGATAGACGGACAGGCGGGCAAGCTTACATGGATTTAGAATTTGATACTGATCAGGAATATATAAATATATATATATATATTGGAGATTTTCGATGCTTCCTTCTGGGCGTTGCAAACGTTTTGACAAAATGAATATACCCCTCAAACTTCGATGATGGGTATAACAAGCCGTGGAACACCATATATTTTGTGCCTTGTAATTTGCTGCTCTAGCGATTTGAAATTATTTATTATATTAATATTTTTGTTTTATTAAAAAATGTGTCACAACATTCATCTTCTTTGAAGTGATAAAAATGTATATTTTATAATTATCACTTGTCACCTTAAGTCAAATTTTAATCAAAATTTATTTTATATATATATATATATATATATATATATATACATACGCACGTATAAATGTACAGATGATATGTATACAGGGGACATGCTTGCAAATATATTAGTTTGGGGAAAAAGAAATCCATTATTTTTTCGGTAGATGGCTGCACTGATAGATTTCTCGTAAAGTATCGATCAAATAATTTCCGATACTGTACATTTACATGCTGTACAATCCGAAGCATGTTAAATAAAGTCCTGAAGTTTATATAAAAATAATGGATTTCTTTTTCCCCAAACTAATATATTCAAAATGCTTATCTAATACTATTTCATAAGCGCCTTCAAAATACACTTGACTGTTCGACTATTTACCTATACGGTCTCGCTTGTACATAGTAGAATACATCTTTATGTACACTTATTTTTTTTTCATTTTTTTTTTTTATTCATTTTAAATGATGAATTCATTTATTAGCTTCTTTTTTCATATATATTTAATCGTAAAAAAAAAAAAAATTTTTTTTGTCTATATGACAACGAACTAAATTTATGCGGAACATAGAGCAAAATAAATAAATAAATATATATATATATAGATATAGATAGATGTATTTATACGAAACGCCACATCTCATCTCAGGCCATATGTTCAAAACTGCTACGGAGCACACATTGATACTCGCATATGTAAACAATGTGAAACGCATTACGGTATATAGAGATCGAATATTAATTTAAAAAAATCATAAAATGAAAGCAAGTAACGAAGTTTTATCCGCTATATTGTAAATCGTGTTTTTTCTATTTTTGCGTGTTCTTTCTAGGTTGGCCCCTTGTTGCCCTTTGTTGCGCTTTGTGTTTTATGCTAGACATTTCTCTTCCCAGGGATCACTTCCCCGTTGAAACTTAACTTGTAATCATTATCTGGGATTTTATTTATCGCACTTATTGCAATTGGCATTAAATGGACGGATGGTCGGACATACTGCTATTGAATAAATCTTACATTTATTAATTTTTATAGCTTGTGCGATAGAAGCAACTTTTATTACATCGATCTAAGCTTCTGTCTGTCCGTTTGTCCGTCCGGTGCATATTTTGATGAAATTTACTGCATTGACGTGGTTCGTCGCAAGGATGAACGCTGTTGATCACATTCGCGGCCGGTTACCATACAATGGCATTATATGTGCGATGTGATATATGGTTCTTAATGGTGGAACGTGGCACGCTGTATTGCTTCTACTTATTGGAAATACTTTATAAGATATATAGCAAGCCTTCTGTTTTGTTCGCTTTTGCTTGTTTGCAACCGAAAAGACAGACCCATCGTAAATTTTTAATAGAGCATACATGTACATGTATATACATATACATATACATATACATATGTATGTGCATTAAGCTTTTATGTATTTTTATATGTATAAGCGTTATTTGCTTTTTTGTTTTTGTACCGTTCAATTATAGGCATTCATATAAAATAATAATTATCGTTATATTCAGGGGCAAATACGGTCATCAGCATATTAGATCAGATTTAATTAATTCAAAGAGTTATTTGCTTCCATAATATACTTTCTGTTTATGGTATTGATGGAGATGCACGCACATAATATGCTCAGTCAATCAAATAAAATAAACTATTCACAATTTACATACAAAAATATTAATTATTTAATTCAGTTTATATACCAAAAAAAAAAAAAATAAATAAATAAAATAAAATAAATAAATAAGTGAATAAATGAATAAATAAAAATTAAATTTTTAAATATCATTTATTGACTAAGGAAATCTTTTGTACTGCATCTGCAATCTAGTGTAGATTCTCATTATTATTATTATTATTATTATTATTCCAACAACAATTGCGTTTTAAATTATTTGTGCATTTGTGTGATGTGGCGGGTGGCTAAAGGAATTTATCTTTTATTCGTCTTAAGTGACATCAACACAACAATGACAAAAAAGCTTTCTTCGTAAATTGAAATGAAAAAAAATTGCTTTTCTTCTTTTTTTTTTTTTTTTATTAACCTTGAAAATTATTTGTAAATTTTTTTCTTTCTTTTTGTGCGGTTAAACTGAAATTTGAAAAAGCGAACAAAAAGAAAAACAAGCAAAAGAATGAAATAAGCCTTCGGATGGAGTTCGCATACCGAACGCTCTCGAGAACGCTATATACGAATCACTCACTGATACGTCAGAGTTTATATCCATATGTACATAGAAGGAAAGGTATACGGCTTTGTTCGTTTAGAATTTTTCGTTGGTTTTAGGAAATATTTATGCATTTGTCGTAAACAACTTTCCTGTCTGTCTGCGCGTGCATCTCACTCAATAATTATTCCAAGTTTTAGGTTAGTGCTTAAAACATAAGCGAAATGTCAACTGAATCTGACAACAGTCGACAACAGCAGGGCAAACGTTCCTAAAGACGCGCAGTCATAAGGCAATCGCCTCAAAATATTGGCCATGAACGCAGATGTTTTAGTGATATGTGTTTCTTAGCTTCTTAGATGAAATCAATTACGCCATCATACACGAAGGGATACACAAGCTTAACGCACCGCTGTACTTCGACAGTAGTTGTAAACATGTACAAATTTTGGCCTTCTGGTTAGTTGCTTGGGCCTTTTCCCCTAGCGCGTGTTTAGAGATTCCAAAGCAGGCGTTTTCAGATTAAAGGACACTTTTTCAAGACGAGAGCCCATCTACCATCCATTCTTGGAACTTCCATCATTGGAAAGAAGAAGAAGACATAAATGCATAAAGATGGTTCTACTCCGCCTCCTAATTACCTTACTATGATCAACAAACGACCAACTGTTGCAGATATCGGTGTAAAAGTTAATAAATATTTTTGATTGAAGCTTCGATATATATATCGCTGCCTCTGTTAAGACGTTCACTATCCAAACTGAGACGCAAGGAGATCATAAGATCGCCACTTATTCAAGTTCATAAAGTAAAGAAAACTTTTTGAAAAGTTTGCTTAAAATTCCGAAAGTTAAGTCTCGAAAGAAAGTCTTGTAGGACTACAAGGCTTAAAGACCTTAGTATTTACAATGCTGTCCTTGTAGGTTTTGAGCATAACCTTAGTGCAGTGCCAAGAATGATTTAGAAATCCCATTCAAAATCTGACGGGCATAGCTCGATGAGATGCACATATCGAAGCTACTGTTTCGAATTATTTTGTTTAAACATTTTTTGATAGCATAGGACTTTCAATGAAAAGCAATTTCAGCCAATCCTTCGATGATTCTATGCCTCTGCTGGCGTGGTTCTCTGCAAGCACAGCTTCATTTATTTCAAAAAAAATACAGTTTTTAAAAAATTATAGTGGGACATGGCCGGCCATTAGGTACCCTACATCACCCTACAACATCGACTTACATCGACTTTTTACAATATGGCGTCATATGGGAAGTGGCCGAAAAAATGATACGATCCGAGCTATTTTCTTGGGCCAGACCATGTCAGTCTACCAAATTTTCTTAAAATATCTTAAGATCCACGGCCTGTAGATTGAACACAACCAAACGGGGCTGACAGACCTTCTCGATCGGTATAATAAAAGATGAATCTGTCTCAAGTGCTCTTCTCGGACAAACTTAGTATATACTTGTAGCACAAGTAACATAAGGTATAAATAAAAAAAAAAAAAAAAAAAAAAAAAAAAAAAAAAATTCGAAATCGCCAAGCTATATATCGCTAAGTCCCGAAAAAGAACAAAATAATTTCCTCTTAAAAGGCCATGACCGGTATGTGTTAATGTTTACATGAGCATGAGTTCATATCGGTGAGAATAGCCAAGGTAAGCGGAATATTAATGAAAAATCTCCAAAAGGTAAACAATGTGTAATTTTTGGCATTCAAAACACGCATACATACGCAAAACAAGCGCATTCACAGCGCACATAAACCGGGATTCCTTGAAATAAAACAACCCGTCACACAAACAAAAAAAAAAGTATGACGTACCGCATGTGCGGGTTATTTTGTCAGAATTTATATATAAATCAAGTGCAAATAAATAACTTGTTAACATATATATATATACGTGCATATGAAAATGTATTTAAATAATGTATTAATGTATATTTGTGTTTGTTTTCTTAAAGGAGAATTCCAAAGTAAATCGAAATTGAAGCATTAACATGCAATACAGCAGTCGCTCGGAAAACTATTCATCTTCATTAAGAGATTCACCCTCGAAATGGTCAAGTGGCAAGGTATACAAAAATCATTTCTCAATAATACTTCAAATTTAATAAAAATTTATTTACATATATATCTAAATCATATAATAATTGTTTTCATTATTACATCATCATATCGTCATTGAATAATAATAATAATAATAATAATAATAATACCAGGAAAGCAAAGGTTATGCATATAAAACGGCATCATATCAATATTCCTCAGCTGGCTCGGCCGGCAGCAGTAATGCGTATTTGGATAAGTCGGTCGATAAAAATATTGATCAATTGGATGCTTTGCTTGAGGATTTGAAAAATGAACGTCAAATTACCAGAGAAAGAGGTGATTGGAAATTTCTTAATATATTCAAAAAAAAATTTTTATTAATTCAAATTCAAATCCAAATGCTCTCGAACAGATCACTCTCTCAATTACAGAACTTTGTAAGTGTGATAAAGAAAAAAAAATGTTTGTAACTTTTTAAGTAAAGCTTCGATCGCGATTTCAGAGAACGTTCGTCTTATGAGGATCCCGTAGCTGGCACTGTTACAAAGTCGACCAGAGTTATAAAGACCAGCAATGTCCAACCAACACTGGATGACGCGGAATTATTGCCTACCTCCAATTATAGTACACTGAGATCGAATGGCTCTTTGGTGCAAAGCAACGACTATCAAACTTTAGATAAATCCTACAATTCAAGTAAGACTTCTTTCTATTCTCGCCAAGACAAAATTTTTCTTTTAAATTCATTTCAATTTCATGTAAAAAAATTTTTTTTAAAGGAAACATCTCTCCCGGTGGCTTTTACGAAGGCAAGAAAACGCAAATTTATGAAAGTAATCGTTCACTAAATCGACCCATGGAAATAATTCCAGCTAATGCTACTACTACTGCCACCGCCAGTACTGCGCAAATGGAAAAAGATTTGGAAAGTATTGCTTTAACGGAAGACATTCTACCCGTACCGGGTACTAAGGTAACAACGACAGTCCGAACTTATACTTATGAGATACCAGCCAATGCTCCGACAACCAATACTTTAACACGCAAAAACTTAATATATAATAATATGCAAACGAACGAAATGAATAGCATGGTACAGGCGCATCCTGCTCATGTCATACCGCCGACTGTCGTTTATAATACGGAAAGTTATTCAACTTTGCATAAGGGTCAGGAGAAGCCGATTTTCTCAAATCAAAGCTATGAGTCACGCGAGCACTACGAAACGAATACAATGCGCAGTACGAATGCATTGCCCCCGGCACCGGCAACACATTTAAGAAATCCACCGCCTGGTGATACTACGATCGTGTATAATATTAATAACAGCACTACTACCACCACCACCCGGGATCGTTCTAATTATCCGCATAGTCCCAATCAAGGACCCAATATTCCTCCCTATGCGGGACCACATAGTCCACGCAGTTCTCACGGTCCGACCACGCAGCGTTACATATACAAGGAGACCACGAATACTGTAAATAATATACATAGTCCGACTGGACCTACTCACGAACCTTTGTTGGGCCCTAAACGAGCCGGCACGCCCGGTTTACCTAATGCTGGAGGTTACCCGCCAACAATTAATCCACCTAATGTTACCTATAAATACTCGTCAACGACGACAAATACACGTCGCGCTCCTGATTATGGTACTCCTTCGCCAACTTTACCGCCAGCACCGTTTCCCTTAGATGGGGTCGAATACCCTGTGGGCAATGCTAACCCACCGCAACGTGTAGAGGATTTAATGCAATCGTTGGGAAACGTAAGTACATTATATTCCGAATAAATTTTGAACCACTGTTTTCCGAGAAGATAGTGCACAGAGAATACAAAAAAATCTTTAAAAAAGAAATTTAGGGATATTATCGGAATTTTGAATTAAAACGGAGACTCGTTGAAATCTGAAACCTTTCCAAAAAACAGTTCGATTTCTCAACTTAAATGAAGTATGATGAAAATTTAGAACCTATTTAAGGAACATAGTCCGACGACGAGCAGACGACTTATTACCTTTGACTCAAGATCGACTGTGCTAATTGAAAAGTCTGTTTAAGCATTTATACAGAATTTACCGGGGAATGTATTTTTGGAAAGGAAATTTATCCATAGATGGCCACACTGGCAAACTTCGCCAATAGCATCATTTTCTTGTTGATCTCAGAGATTTTGCAAAACACAACAAATCACAAGTTTTCATGGAACAGTATTGAAAATGCCGGGGCGTGCATTGAAAACAGTCATGATGTTCGACGACAGCATGACTTCTTCCTTTCTAAGTCCTTTTTACATCGTACCGTTACTTGGGATAAAAAGTGGACTTGGTTTATGAAATCCAGAAAGACGATACACCGCGTTTGGTGGAACCAGAAGGAATTTTCATAGCACGCAAATGAATGTCAGCAAAATGAACACGAAGGATCCTTTTTATATGTCGTCCGTCCGCCCGTCCGTCCATATGGCAAATCCAGTTTCGCGACACGTTGAAAGCAAACAATTAGGAAATTGCAGTGCATATGGCTCGAGTCCTTCCGACTATCCTTCGTTTGCATCGATAGGTCACGCATTTTCTAAGCGGTGCTATGGTTCCTAAGAAGAAAAAGTGAGTCGATGACGACTTCGCGACTAAAGGGGAAGATTTTTAAAAGCGTAGCATGCAGAAATCGTCAGACAATTGGGGAAATTGTATACTTAACAATGGGCAATACTTCGAATCAAATATCTTTCTCCATTTTCGTGCAGTAAGAATGTATTTTCTACACAAAAATTCCAGTTTCGTGTTAGCGTACCTGACACAAGACTCTTTAACATAGAAAGGCGTCAATAAAGCAGAAAATAAAATTACGCAGCCAACTGCATTTAAAGTCGAGACGAAAATGAAAAAAAGGGGATTTAACCCATAAGAACCATAGGACCAACATTGGTAAAAATTACATTAAAAGATATTTCTTTTACAATTTGAAGGCAATAGTTGTTCGTCGAACTGTTGGAACCTGTACCCTGCTCACTAGGACCTGTTTAAGTAGCTTTATCAGTTCCCAATTCCCAATTCCCAAAAAAAGTTATACTTGGCCAGTCTTTTTTTTTTTTTGTTTATCAAACAAGGGAAATGTTGAAGAATGGCGAGCACACTTTTGCAAGTCTCCCTCTCTGCAAAAAGATCCGACTCACTTTCTGTATCGATCGGTATATTAAAAGGTGGGTCTATCTCACGTCCTTCTAAATATTGCATACATCCGCACATACTTTGATATAGCCTTGTACACCCAACTGGTGTAGAGTATAATAAGCCCCTTTTCCCGACTTGAGCACCTTCGAAACTTTTTTTGATAGGTCGTTGTAGGCATAACTACATTAAACAAAGTGGTGTAGGGTATTTATTATCGCGACGCGCGCCGCGCGACGCTATAGTGTTTCCCTTTGATTTTTTACTTATAAACTTGTTTTCCAATTTCTCTTACGGAAATTTTCGCAATTAACATTATATTAAATATCGATCGAGAATTTAACAGAAACACAATCCGTCACACCCACCGTATTAACTGTAAATAGCAGACCCATACCCATACATATACCATTAACGCTGAAGATAGAAATTTCGCCTAAGATGACAATGACTTTTCTTATCTGATTATGTTACGTTTGTTATACACTTTAGCAAGTGGATGTGGTGGACAAAGCTGATTTATCTACGCCACGTAAACGGGAAATTGAAACGGCAGTTGCCACATCCAATCAGCAACAAATAATACCATCGGTTAATAGAGCGGGTAAAGAAGTTTACTATCCGCCGGGTCATGAAATGATGTTAACTAAGCGCGAAGAAATGGCAGCTGGTTCAGCGGGAGGTGTAAGTAGTAGTAGATGATGTGCTGCTTTTAAACGAACCGCAATATCGTTCAATAAAAATTCAATTTTAGGGTCGCTGGGCTAAAGCGTCAGGTATGTACGAGTACGAATCGGGCTACAAATCGAAAACGAAAACAAAATCTGGTGCTGCTATGGTGCCGGTTTGCTTGCCTCTCTGTTGTGCCATGCCCTGTACAATCATGTAATTAATGGTTCAATAAATATTTTGCAAATTGTTCTGGTAGCTTTTTTTTTTTTTTTTTTGTTAAAAAAACCATACACACAAACTCGTATTTAGCTAATGAGTTATATTGTTATTTAACTAATCAACGTATGTGTTTAGTCGCTCATAAACTTTTAATAATTGTATGTAAATAAATAACTGGTCAGTGTTTGTTTTCTTTTTTTTTTCTCTCTCTCTCTCTCTTTCTACTATTTGTTAACGTTTTCAATGCAATTAGTTTGCATCAATATGCAGCTCAATTATATATTATATTTTAAAGTTAATAGTGATTTACAAAAAAAAAAAAAAAAAAAAAAAAAAAAAAAAAAATTAAATTATTTTTTTATTATACACACATTGATTTGTAAACAGCAGAATAAAAATAGATTTTTTTTTTTTTTTTTTTTTTTTTTTTTTTTCTCTCTTATCTAAAACATTAGGAAAACTTTTAGTTTAGTTTTGCTTCAATGCCAGTCTATATAAAAAAAAAGAGCATAACGTCACATATCGAATATACTGAATACTTATTTTTATCAATTATTATCTATTAATGCAAATTAAAGAATAACTATAAATATTATAAAAATTTATTTGTATCTGGCCATTAAGTCAATTCAAAGTGCCTTTTTATTTTAACTGTAAAAACAAGCGAAGTAAATGTAATCATAACTAAAACAAAAAAAAAAAAAATTAAATAAATCTTTATTAATAAACAAAATAACGCAAAAGCGTTTCTAACAGAAAAAAAAAAAAAAAAAAAACAACAACAACAAACTTATATCTTTTGCCGCCAACCGGTTTCTGAATAAACAATATATTCATTAATTACTAGAGAGTTTAGTTTTATCGTTTTATAAAGAAAAAAAAGTAACGCGCATAAGTTCTTGTTCATGCTCATACCGAGTGCCGCATTACATACTAGACAATAACCCTTAATGAAACGATGGAATGGACCTTGAGATTATTAGTTTAGTTTTTTCTGGAAGATAAGTACTTGTATACTTGTGGTATCGGCTACTTCACAAAGAGATATTCCATGTTTTTGTATTATCTCATCACTCAAGGTGTGTCGTCCATCCGTGTAGTAAGAGGAAGGAGAAAGAGATGGTTGAAACGACTGCAGCCTGATGGACGCGAGCAGTTCCTACAGACTTTCAAGAACTTGATGCAAAAGTGCCAAAACGAAATTTTGCAAATCACTGTTGGCACCAGTGCGCCCCATACGCAGTTAAAAATTTTTTTTTTTTTACTTCAACATCACTTTTACCTTTCACGTAAGTAATAGATGTAAAGTAGCCCGCTATTCCATATTTGGTAAGGCACAAAATTTTGCGCAGAATCAACAAAAACTTTTCCATCGTAGACATTATAACATCAAGCTGTCAGTTTCTGGCTTTATCTCAAGAGCCTTATCAGATCCTGCAATAGTTTTACCAGACGTTATGCGGGAAGGAATATTATCTTTTTGCTTTCCTTTTACACCTTGGCGTTTTAATATTTTTACTTTTTTTCTTGTATTCGGTAGACAGCTTTCCGCATCTTGCTGCTTGCGTGGTCGATCCCTACGCTTCTTTTGCACAATCGGTTCAGTATCCGACAAAGTTTCATCAATAGATAATTTATTTTCTTCAATAATTAATTCACAAGTAGGTATTGATGGGTTTATTAAGATTTCCGTTTCTAAGCTATCTTCAAACAAAGCTTCTTTATCAATTTCTTTAGTTTCGGAGACCATTTGCTCAGTTTGTTCCGCTGGCGGAGGTGCTAGTATGGGTGATCCATTACACGATATCTCCAATTTTATATTTTCTGAGTTAACATTAAGTAGACTTACACTAGCCGTTTCAGTTCCCAGTCGTGTGTAGAACTTATGAAAACCATGTAACTCTTTCCAACAAGTATGACATATCCATTGTTCTGTAGAAATTAAGATGCGAAAAGATTTTCCAATCCGATTAGGTCTTGTCACGTATATATACTGATACACTTACTATCGGCCATAAATGTTTTTCTATACTATTCTTTATATTTAATTCTGCCCAATGTGTTGAGTCCACCTTGATGTTTGGCTCAAATTCCAAGTCGGTTTCCAAACAAAGTAAACACTTTTCCATTTCGCCGTTTATGTGTCAAGTCAAACTACGCACGTAAAACGAAAGCCTGTGTTAAAATAGCAATGATGCTTTATTTATTTAATATACATATAATAATAATAATAGCAGTAATTCAAATATTAATTTTTCCTTGTATACACACCAATCGCTATGTTGGGTCGTGATATATGCGGCTGTGCAGCTACGGGTACAGTATTATTATTAATATTATTATATTACTTGTACAGTCTTAGTTACTAGCCACTTTATGCACATCACATAACATTTCATATATATATACAGGGAATATACTATATAACTAGTGATTATAGGGCATGCGGAATATTTGTCAAGCGACAGTTGCTTTCAATTTTACACCTACACGAGGTGAACATCGAATTTGATAAATGTTTATGATACACATACTTGTGCACTGGAGGTCTACATACATTATATATAACTAAATATATATTCATACACACTTCTATAGCCGCAAACCAAAAGAAGCAAATAACTATATATGATATACACAAACACGCACATATATATATATTAATATATATGTATACATAAATATTTATTTGTGCATATATGTTGGAAAATTTTTAACATAGTTTTCATATAACCATGACTGCAGTTGAAATTTGTTTGCCTTTCTTTTTGTTTGTAATTTTCAAACGTGAATAAGGAACACACTAGAACTTTTGCTTTCTCTGCTTACACTGTTTTTTTTTTTTTTCTTTTTTCTTTTTTGCTACTATTTATTTATTTATTTATTCATATTTTGTTATTATCGGTTATTGAATTCTAAATTTTTCAAAGTTATTGAACAATACAACCGATCACACAAGCGTTGCCGGCATACTTATAATAAGTTGCATACTTACAAAGTTAATTCCTTTTCAGCTGAAGTATTTAGTTCGGCTTTTACAAAATTTTCCAAGCCATATTTTTCGCGCGCTCAATATAATTTGGGTAATAATAAATACGCATCTAATGCTATGCCAGCCAATTATTTTTGCCATTTGCCTTCGTCTACTAGCAAATACCGAAAATACACAAACTAAACTTATTTAATTTTACAAGTTAGCCTAAAAGTAGACCGCCATAATTTTTATTATCAAATTAAACAAAGCCCTCGCTAAATTCCCTGTTAAAAGGCAAAGCACAGAATCGCTTATAATAAATAAAAAAATTGTCAAAAATTGCAGCTCTGTTAAATGGTTGGATGCCCAACTAACAACTTAAAGGGCCAGATCCGTTTAATTTGTAAAGCCGCCAGCTTTTTAACTGAAGGAATCTGTTAAATGCAGCTTTATAAGCGAAAAAATCCGTTGTCTTCATTTTTCATTGCAAAATGAAAAGATGGTTTTACACCTTTTCTTTTTTATTATTAACAACAATTTGCTACCAATATTTCACATTATCCTTCTACTACTTTTTAAGGACAACACAATGATGCGTTATTCCTATTTTCGAGATGCGACTACAGTTTTTCGACATTTTACAAGATTTAGTGGGAATTGGCATGTCAACTGCTTTATTTAACTGTCGGTAAACTCCTCCTCCACATTACTCTTTTAAAACTCATTTTCTTCATTCTTTGTTTCAACAATCATTCAAAAATTTAATTTGGTTCTACATTGACTTTTGTATCGTCGCTTTTCATATATTTATTTTTCACTTTTAGATCGATTTCTATATTTCCTTCCTAATTTCCGGACTGTATGTTTTTTTTACCTTTACATCGATTTCCTTACTCTTTCTTATTGGCTTTCCATTTTGTATCATTTGGAAATTTTTAACATAAAAAACGAGTTAACGCAGCATTGTGCTAGCCCCTTTTCGCCTCTGCTGAAAACGGAAGCTACGTATTGTATACGTGATTACCTACGAAGTAAGCAAATCCAGCATCAAAGAAAGCGTAGCAATCAAGATAAAAAGGAAGAAGAATAAGGCAATCAAAATAAAAATAATTTATGTATTTAATTGTAGTGAGGTTTGGGGGATGATCGCGCATAACAACTTAGCTTTCGCTTTTGCATTCAGCTGCTATATATAACGGCCAATGCAAAATTTAATTTTAGGCCACGTAATTACCCCCATTTTTATAATTTCAACGAATGTCAAATGAAACTATAGGCAAGAAATACACAGAACGAATAAAGTATAATAAACACCTTAAATTCCACTTTTAATTTAAAAAAATAAGTTTTTTTACGCTTTTGAGTCAATTTCAGAGAAAAAACAAAACCATTTAAATAGATTGCCGCCTAACGCTACAGCTACCGAGTACCTCATTTTGATCGTTTTTAATTTTCTCTCTTCAAAAAAGCAGATATAAGGCATGTAATATTTCAAAATGTTTTCGCGACTTTTATTTATATGAAAAGACCTTTAAATACTCATAATCATCTTTTTTCTACCTATTACACTTTTTGAGATGACGGAGAAACATATCTATTTCTACCATAAGGAACTATTTCGATTTCTTATTAATGTCGATTTGCCACATATAAAAGAAATAGGTAGATAGGAAACTGAAATTTGACATTTGATCGATTAGGAATGTAAGATTAAAAATTCTGAGTCGCCCGTTTATGTGCACATCTATAATACGAAAGAAACCGAACAATCTCGGGAAAATCCCAACATCTTCTTCATATCTTTGTCTATATCTCTCAATTCTATTAAGATGTTTCTGAAACCTGTGATCCAAATGTTCATTAGGATCACCTTCATCTTCAATTCGAAAATAGTCCCGACCAGTATATTAATACGGACACAGTTTGCAGTAAAATTGACTTGCAATTTGAAAATTATTGGAATTAAATGGGAATTAAAATGTTGTCGCTAATTTTGGGCGTATTAGTAAAGCGATAGTGACCAAACACACAGGTAGATTTGATGAAAATTTAGTTAGGAAGTTTTCCGAAACATCTTCATAGGATCAAAGGTTAGAAACGAATATATGAAACAATTATGGTTGTTTTAGTGCCTTATTTATGGTAGGCGTGCACATAGGCAGATCGCAACCATTTTTTTAGCATTCAATTCTTAACTGATCAAGAAATGATTATGAACAATTTCAGTATTTTTACCACTGTGGCAAGTCGACAAAAATAGGCCATCAAAATGATAATGGATGTATGCAAAAAGTCGGTAGTTGTAGTATTTAAGAGTATTTATAACACAAATTGGCTAATAGCGAAATAAGCGAATATTTTAACACTTAATTATTGTTACATGTAAATACTGAGATTCTCAAGTATTATTAATATGTAATTAATATAACCGGCTAAGCCGGTGCAGTTATATATACATATATAACTTTATAAAAAGAGATGACCATCGAGTTCAACAACTAAAGCAATGAAAAAAGGCGACTTATAAATTTTCGAAATAGAGTTTAAACGGCCGGCTCTTGAAATTCGCATTACATCTGCATACTTTACATAATATTCATAATACTGGCAAATTTTTAGATTCTTGAATTATAGTGTTGCCATGTCTATTAATTGCGGGCTTATAAAGTCACAAGACTCAGAATGCTTTATACAGATTTAATTCATATCCTGTCAAGCTAGCAAGCTAGAAGTCAACATACAACGGAAAAGAGACAAACGTGATTAGAGCTTAAAAGAAGTCTGAAACTAAGCAGTGCCAAAGATAAAAAGACGAATTGCCAAATTTGGAAATAAGTATCAGTACAAGAATTAAGTAATCATATGTTTAATTATTAGTTAAAGGACTAAGGAGCCACTTGTTACTTGGGATTCGTCAAGTCATTGGATTTTTGCGAGAAACCATAAGTCTATAACCTCCATTTCGCCGGTCAGCACTTCATTGTTTTTTGTTGCATTAGTCGCAGCCGAGTCGTAGCTTGTACTTGTGAAAAAATAATGGCGATAAATTTAATGATTGCTATGATGAATCCAGAATCAAAAAACAAAAAAAAATTGTATTATCACAAAAAAGTGAACAAGGTACTGCCGACATCGTCGTCATCATCCAATCTTTATGTTTATGCTAATGAAGATAATAAAGGCGATTATATTGAAATAATTAATAATGAAAATTAATTATTAAATAAAAAAATTTGTTTTATTAAAATACGAACTAATTCGGAATATGTTTTAGTATGACTTAGGGCCGAGATGTTGGAACATTGTCCACCGTTAAAAGTTGAAAGGGAGCAAGCAATTTGTAGACGTGTTAAAATTTTGAATAAGCGAGAGAATAAAACGCTTTGTCAATTTTTCTTGTCTCAATCGGTCAATAGCGACTTTCATAAACCTTAGATTAGCGGGAGTTTTTTGGCAATTGAAAGCGAGGAGACTTGACTAATATGATATAATATATGAATCAAGTTAAAAAGAAAAAAAACTATCGCCTGAAATAGATAATAATTTCTTTCTCTTCTCCTCATAGCTTATTGAGATTTCCTTCATTGTTTTATATGAAAGAATTGTTTACCTTTTTAGCAAAAGTTTTTTAATATTTATTTAATTTAATGAAAAATTTATATATTTACAATTTCTACTATAGATAAATTTTACTACATTTTTTAATTTTTCTTTAAATGTCTACATATATATATATATATATATATATATATATAGGTTATCCTTTTAATAAATGTAATATTGCAATGATTGCTTTTATGTATATATATATATGTATATAAACTTTTTTTATTATTACAATAACAATATCATAATATATATGTTATATATATATTGATGTATGCACGTATATCACAAAAAATTTAATTAGTTTTCGATTTTATATTCGACATATCTTTGAAAGCAATATATTGCTGTTATTATTTATAACAATATAAGAATTAAAAAAGGGGAAGAAAGAATTGTTCGAGATATTCTTATAAAATTTGGATAAAGTTGTAAAGGTAAATAGAAGAGCCAAAGTGAGAATTCTTAAGGTGAAATAAATATATATATATATTTTTTTGAAGAGAGAGAAATATATGTTTACCTACACTACGATTGTAATCACTTATATACAAAATATGCTTACTTGTTCGAAAAATGCTGATAGTATTCGAGAATAAAAAAAAAGTGATGTAAAAAAGTAATATAAAAACTAATTTTCAAAAAATAAGGGAATTGAAACTAACGCGATTTTGGAAGCCAACTATCAATGCATGCACTTATAAATTTTTCAATCAATAGATCTATAAATGTTTGTGTATATGTAAAGTAAAGTAATCCCCTTAGATTCGCTTCCGTCCGCGTTCCACCACAAATTTTCAAAAATAAATGTTATGATATTGGATTTAGGATAGTGACTTTCAACGACGACAAAGGTGTATAAGTCCGTCGATCACTACGTTGGTTTTCAAATGCATTTCTAACTCTTTTGTTCGGTAATCTTCAATTCAGCATAATACCAACTAAATGTGGGATACGATTTGTAACTGTAGATTTCATATTTAATTGAATTCAACCCATCAGTACCGATTTTATGCATACCATTAACTAAATTCTCGTATCTAAGGTGAAATATGAAGTGAATATCGGAAAAGCTTTAAAGGCATTGCATTATAAAGTAAATTAAAGAACATATTTACCTTTTGGGATTGGCCTTTTCTTTGGGATGCTTTAGCATTATGTAACGGGCAATATTAATAGGATAACGAGCTATAAACAAATTAGCGCTTCGCAATCTGCCACAAAAAATTAATTATAAAATGAAATTAACGGCTGAATTGGAAGAAAAACGTACCGGTTGGACATGTCGTCGTCTTCAGCACCCCAGCCAAAAAATGAATTCGAAAATCCATTTACTAAAACGAAATGTTCTCTTGTCATGGCAGATACGCCACCAAAGATAGTGCGATAAGGCAACCTACACAATTATAGTTAAAATCAATTTTAGATTAAGTTGAGATAATTCGCTAGATATATATAAACTTGAGTTATATTCAATATTATTGATACTCGATTCAAGTTTAAGTTATGTTCAATTCAATGTTACCTGTAATTGAATTCATCAACAGCCACCGACATATGTCGGGGTTGACGTGGACAAGTGTAAAGGTTTCTATTGTCCAATGGCAGCAAGTCCACATCGTGGAATATAAAGCAATCCCAAGGATAAAGTTTCATGGCCTCAAGAAAACCGACGTTCATCAAAGCGGCTCGATTAAACGACTGACCATTAGTTTGCTCGATTATAAAGATTCTGTACGTTATATTTTGCTTCATTAAAAATGGATGCATATTGCGCAGGAAGATAGAGAGATGTGCGTAACGGTCGCGAAACGGCACCACAATAGCGACATGATGCCTTGCATTACAGTCTTTTGGTTTAAACGCACCGCCAGATTCTAACAATGGGCCCAATTGTTCTTCAACCACATCTAAAGATTCTAAAGTGATGTTAGGTACAAATGGACTGCCTATAATAACAATAGCAAACGTTTATCTTCGACATTGCGATTTTCAAAAAATTTGTATACTCGACTTAATCGCAAACTATTTATTCAGTTATTTATGTGACATTTATCCAGTTACTTACTTTCTTCGTAAACAGGCTCCTGACACGCAGGCAGTGTAACCTCTGTTATGTTTTTGTTTTCTTGTTCTAGAGATTCACTGGCATTCGCTGCATTAGCACCCGCAAACGAAGGTATAGGCAAGATTTCATTTATACTATTGAATCCGGTCACATTGCTTTTGTAAGGTTGTTTACGTAAACTAAGAAAAAAAGGTGAGTTTAAGCTTTGCTTAGTTTAGTTTGCACTTGATCAATTTATTGCTTACTTTGAACGGCTAAATGCCGATGGAATGTCGGTCTTTTCGCCAAAATAATTTAGAAATACATTCAAAATCAACAGAAGACAAATAGCACACAATAATATCCGTAATGTCACATAAACTTTACCAATCATCCTCAATTTTGCCAGGCATCAAATTGGATGATTAAGAACTTTGCTGGCACATAAGTATTGGAATTTGCTGGAGTAAGATTGAAAAAGACTCCATTTAACCGGATCGAGCTTAAAAAAGCCAATTTTCTGTTGCCCTTAATCAATATAAATGAGATGACAAGAAAACAACAATAACCTAATTGCATGAATTCACCGCAGCTGAGGTCTGTCATTAGAGTTGCCCAGTTTCGCACAATTCTGCATAAACAAAAAAAGGTAAAGCATTAAACACATATGCACATATGTTCAGAGGACGACACGAACAAAAAACAATAAATAAATAAAAATAAATTTCATACGATTATAGTGAAAAGCATTTTTATTATTTACTCAGCGTCATTTTCTTAATAGAATTGTAAAACATAGAAAATCAGTTGCTTTACATTTGGTTTACGGGTATGGAGAGTTTCTTACATATGCCACTAAGAATTTAAGCCCTCTTCAACAAGTGGTTCGGTATCCAAGAGAAAAAACAAACAAAACTCTATGGAAAGACGTTATCGTGGCAGTCGTACGCCGTCTACATCTTGAATCTCCACTAAATTGGGCCGATTATTGTAGAGATATTCAAAACGCAACACTTTGTTCTCACCAATGCAAGGATCATAAAAACCTGGCAGATCACTCTGAAAAATATAAAAACAATTGTTACGATCTTTACAATAGATAAATAATAATAATAATGCTCATCTTGCCTTTGAAGAGTTGTACAATATAAGACTGCCGTCTTTTACTAAACATTGCAAAGGTATTTTAACATCTATACAGGCATCTGCACGGAAATTGCCATTCTTCTCTAAGCAACCATAGGTTGCATGTGCTATGATTATACCTCCACGTTCAATTTCCTCGTTAACAATCCGCTCATATGTGTGTGTCATTAGATCTATAGCTGCAGCGGCTTCTTGACGTCGTAAATTCATGCGCTGTTCATTGTTGCGTTTAATTTTTTCATTTTCAATATTTTTACGTTCGGCTAGCATCGGATCAATTATGGATTTTTTAACAAGAAACCACACTATCACTGGGGTTACCGTAGCATAGAACACAGCAGCGGGCACAATATCTTCACTTAAATGTATAGGAAACACATAAGTCTGCTGTGAACGTACAATTCTGTCATACAAAAAAAAAAAAAAAAAAAAGTATATAATTATAAACAAGTGTAAGTTTTTACATTGATTACATTATATTCACTTGAACTTGAGTATAACACCAGTTGGCACACCGATCGATACTGCCGCCAATACAGAGCTATATTTAGATACCTTTTTTTCGGCTCCGTATTCAGCTAAGAAACCGAAAGTGCCTACTTTAGCAGCCACCTTCAATTTCAATTCGTTCTCAATCATTTTATGCGTATAAGCAATGCTAAAATAGATATGCGGACTCCCAATGACAAATGATGTTGACCAAGCACATTTATCATTGCTTCGATCAATTTGCGTTGTCATGGCTGATTGTGAACTAGCATTCAAAGTCAATGAGCCAATTGTATGTTTGTCCAATTGTACAGATAAAGTAGAAAATAAAGCAGGTAAGACACCGTGCTCCCTGAAATTTAACGAAGTGCCACCGGTCACTGATAAAACTGGAGACAAAGTACGGCCGCCTATTTAGGAAGGTGCACAATATAGAAACTATTTGTCACAAAATTATGTATTATCTTGCCTTTCGCTGCCATAAGTAAACCATTGCCAGCACCTAAATCTAGTTCCAGCCATCCCTTGTTAAGTAGTCTACGACCACAAACTACGAATCCTCCCGAGCCGTTACCATTTGTTGATAATAGATTGCCACTCATTATTACCGTATCTCGTCTTGTAATAGGAGCTTCGATCGATTGTGATATGCTCATGGAGGAGACTTCCACAATCGGCATTTCACTGTCGTCGTATGGCGAAAACACCTCCGTGGCATTCACACTTATTGTAACATTACCACGGGGATTGGTACTTTGCAATAATTTACGGTCTTCCGCTGCTTCAGCCAATCTTTGATATTCTTCACGTATTTCGGCCGGTGTTTTTGTACGATGCACTAACTCCCAGCCATCTGTGCGTAAACCCTTCTCTCCTACCGAATCGTAAATTGCACGCTTATGAGGATCGGACAGCACTTCATAAGCTTTTTTGGTACGATTAAATAGCATTTCAGCTTTATGCTTATTTTCTCCTTCCATATGCTTGTCCGGATGATAAATCCGGCTAAGTTTACGGTAAGCGGCATTGATTTGCTCTGCCGTAGCCTAAGAAACATTCACAATCAATCGATCACTTTAAGGTTACGGTGTGCTAACTTTTCTAATCAACGTAGATGATGAAACAACATCCTTGGTATTGAAAAATACTTACATCTTTGGGTAAATTTAGAAATGTGTAATAATTTTCCTCTAACTCAGTATCGGAATCGGTGTCGTCTGACATATTGCATTGAAAAGATTTCAGAAATTGTAGAGAATATTAAAATATTTCTTTATTGGATTTTTATTACAAAATTTTGAATTTGCACTTATGAGAACAAAATATTTATTAAATAACCTCAAAAATATAAACTATTTTGTCCTTGCCACCTATTTTGAATTTAAGAAAAGAATTTTTGATATCTAAATAATTAAAGAAAATTTTTTCACGCAATAAACATAATATACACCCTGCGGAAAAAGCAAGTATTATGTAGCAGCAATGCTCTCCCATACAAAGCATGTACACTCCTGCCATAGAAAATCCTAAGCAAAGAGGAGTAAGTAAAGTAGTTTAGATGGCTATAAGAAACATGCATATCACTAAGCCTTCGCGAATAACATCAACGAGCAGATATTGAATGGAGAGGAATTTAACATCCAGATCGTTGAACTTCATCTCAGTTACCGTCACCGTTAAGTAGAGCAGTAAACACGATGTGAAACACTAAAACTGCATGCTTACTATTCGGTACGCATAAGGTAGTAGTATCATCCATAGTTGCTTCCTTTTTCACCTACTCTTTTTTTCTTAATATGAGCAATCACTCAGAAAATTTCCCGTGCACGTCTAATACAGTGACCGTCAGCAAGAGAAATAGAGAACGGGGTAGGGAGTCGAAGGGATCTATGTCCAATCAGCAAGCTATGCTTTTATCCGTCGAGCACTTACTACACCTACCGCCAAACATGGTCATCAGTATTTTTCTGTGAACTACACTGGAAATGTAGGAATTTCCGTCGATGGCATTATTATTAATAGCAAATATTTCGTGCGCTTGTACATTGAAAACATGATTTAAACTGCCTAACATATACGGAATTTGATTTTTTAATGTATGCATATATGTATATCCGGTTTTATGTGCATTTATAGCATTTTGGACACAAACCAAACAGAAGTGGAATAATGGAATCAAACAACACTATATAATTTTTTTTTTTAAGTGATTAAAAGACGTTGGTATGAAAAGACCTGAGCATGATTTAAAAACTTCGGTATGAAAATAGATGTCTCCTCTTTGTTGTTGTTTTCTTTTCTTTTTTGAATTTCAGTAATTTCATAGAGCAAAACAAAATAAAAAAGTTTGAAACATAATTACCATAATTATACTTTCTGGAATTCGAAAAAGGGACCTTTATCATTTTGTTGAATCTTATGAGCCTTGTGGGCTTTTCATATACACAACATGAAGCTATATTTTCGATTTTCACTATGCTAAAAGTTGGTGGGATGTTTTTATTTTTCTTTTGCCTTTAGTTATCGTCCATTTGTTAAGAAAGCTTAATAGAAGCAACTTTTTTAATGGATTTGGTGACTATGATTAATATATTAAAGAGGTGTTCTCTTTACTCTGCAATGCAAATAAAGCCAAAAAGGCTTTAAGCCCAAAGCTGCTACATTTAAGTAAAGCTTATCACGGCCTGATTTCTAATAAGCTCGAGCCAAGAGTGAGATAGCATGACCTTGGCTTCTGGCCGACAACCAGCCTGCCTTTAATTCATCAAAACCATTTAAACTTCACCGAACAGGATTTGGTCAATCTGTATGTTGGTCTTAATTATTTACCAACCATTCGGACGCGTCATAAATATTATCCATATGATCGTACCTTTGACATTATTTATCGGTAAGCTGTGGAAAATACGATAAAACAAATACATATGAAATTCACTTAGGCTTTCTGCGTAACTCAATATGAACTAATGTAACTAAGAAATCATCAATGCATACATGAACTGAAATCTATGGGCGAGTTTATTTAACTCATCGACAGCCTATCAACATAAAATGAGCTTGAAGTATAAATTCCGCGGAATAAATAAAAGACGCTATATGAACAGTTTAAAGAAATGACTCTTACTTTATCCTAGATAGTTAATTAAGTGTTCGATTGCTTTATCGAATACGATTGAATGAGATTCAATTACAGAATAAACCGAAACCGTAATTATGAAAATTCTAAATCTGGCTACAATCCAAATTTATGATATCAATTAAATTGACAATTTGAAGAAGGTAATACATCTTTTTCGAATACAAGTATTTTCATCTACTGGCAACACCTTTACATAGCAAGATTTACGAAGAATTAGTCAGTGAAGGAAAAACGTGCACATCATTTTGCTGTATTCGAGAAAAAATTTTTCTTACAAACGAAATTTAACTGTTAAATAAAATTACAAAAAAAAAACTCCTTTTTTAGTTAACTGCAATAAATTGTGAATAAGAAAAATATGTTACGTATTCCAAAGTTTTTACCCCGTATCCTTACTCAGCATCAGGCTAACCTACTGGGAGGGAGGAGTTCTAGCATTTTCGAGAACGTAAGTATTAAAACGTCCGCAATAATTATATCACCAGCCAACTAAAGAATCAATTGATTGTCGCTGTTCCTTCCTGAATTTATACAATTTACTTAAGGCATTTACTTAAATTGTAAAAAGTGTTAAAAAAAACTTTTCTTGAATTCTCTTCCATACGCAGAAGCTGATGCAAGCAAACTCTGTTTTGAATAATACTTTGTCTGCCCAATTTAGTCAGAGGTAAGTGGCTTACTTCGCCTATTTAATTCTTGTTCACGACGACGTATAGGAACACATGTATTAATAACTTTATGAACGATATGTTTTACAATAAATTCTTAACATAAATTACGCAATTGGAAATGTAAAGAAACGCGCATTTGTTACCGGCAGTGCAAGTATAAACTAAATATTAGGCACATTTAACTTTTATTGCGTCATCTATGCATTATCTAAAGATATCTATCCATCCGGTGATTCCAGCAATGTTTCATTAACATCATGTCCAAATCTTATTTCATCACATTAAAAATTTTCAATTGTGTGCTCCGGCAGAATTAGAGGTTATATAATGTAATTTAAACAGCTGAGAGGCAGTTTTGTATTATCTCTCATTGCATCTCTTTCTTACGTTAATAGTAAGTGGAAATCTGCGATTTTTTGTTGATAATGTTTAATACATAGATCGTAAACAATAGAAAGCTGCCTTTATTCGTCGCCGTATGCCGTAAATTAAAAACGAAATTCAAAGTCAGTTTTAAAGCACATTAACTACGCTTGTATCTTGCAAAGAGTTCACTCCAGAAATTGGAAAAACGATTAAAGGCATATCAAATGAAATGAGACTCACTTGACATCTGTTTAATATTTTTATTTATTTCATCCATCATCCATATCACATGTAAAAATAGAAGATAAAAACTTTGCTAAGAATATGCACTGTATTTGAGACTGACCAAAGTGCATCTCAGAAGTCCTATTTTTTAATATGTCATTGCGATAAAGGTACCGAGAGCAACAAAAGAAAAGGATGACAGGTTTAGAAACGTATTGTCAATTATATTTATTTGTTTCTATGTAATTTGACGAAACATTATAATACTAATAATGGTATCACATCTCTATTATTAGATCTGGCGAAGTAAAAGGTGCAGTCATTGGTATTGATTTGGGCACTACTAACTCATGCGTTGCTATTATGGAAGGCAAGCAAGCTAAAGTAATTGAAAATGCTGAAGGTGCACGTACCACGCCATCTCATATAGCCTTCACTAAAGATGGCGAACGTTTGGTAGGTATGCCCGCCAAACGACAAGCAGTAACGAACGCGGCAAACACTTTTTACGCTACCAAGCGCTTGATCGGACGACGCTTTGATGATCCGGAAATCAAAAAAGATTTAAAGAATTTGTCATACAAAGTAGTGAAAGCTTCAAATGGAGACGCTTGGGTACAATCAAGCGACGGCAAAGTGTATTCGCCTTCTCAGATTGGCGCGTTCATCTTAATGAAGATGAAAGAGACCGCTGAAGCGTATTTAAACACGAAAGTAA
>NW_023998422.1:9262994-9263849 GCF_014805625.2 Glossina fuscipes
TTGGCTTATGGCATGGATAAGACCGATGATAAAATGTAAGGTGTATATATTTTTTGAATTCTTCCCTCTTTTTCTCAACTATTATACACCTTAGCATTGCTGTTTATGATTTGGGTGGCGGAACATTTGATATATCAATTTTGGAGATTCAAAAAGGAGTGTTCGAAGTGAAATCTACGAATGGCGACACCATGTTAGGTGGCGAAGATTTCGATAATGCAATTGTTGACTTTTTGGTTAGCGAATTTAAACGTGATACCGGCATTGATATAACAAAGGATTCGATCGCAATGCAACGTCTTAAGGAAGCTGCCGAAAAAGCCAAGTGCGAATTATCTTCCTCGCATCAGACCGATATTAATTTACCTTACCTAACTATGGATACCTCAGGCCCTCAGCATATGAATTTGAAAATGACTAGGTCTAAATTGGAAAGCCTAGTAGGCGAGTTGATTAAGCGTACCATACAACCGTGTCAAAAAGCTTTGTCTGATGCTGAGGTATCTAAATCTGATATCGGGGAAGTGTTGCTGGTTGGTGGGATGACAAGAATGCCTAAAGTGCATTCGACTGTTCAAGAATTGTTTGGTCGTCAACCATCACGTTCTGTAAACCCTGATGAAGCCGTAGCCGTGGGAGCAGCTGTCCAAGGAGGTGTTTTGGCTGGTGATGTTACCGACGTTTTGTTATTGGACGTTACACCTCTGTCGTTAGGTATTGAAACTTTGGGGGGGTGTTTTTACCCGTCTAATCTCTCGCAACACAACAATTCCCACTAAGAAATCCCAGGTATTCTCGACTGCGGCTGATGGGCAAACTCAAGTAGAAATTAAAGTACATCAGGGTGAACGTGAA
>NW_023998422.1:9263949-9305626 GCF_014805625.2 Glossina fuscipes
CGAAAGACAAGGGAACTGGTAGAGAACAACAAATTGTCATCCAATCTAGCGGCGGCTTGAGCAAAGACGAAATTGAAAACATGATTAAAAAGGCTGAAGAATACGCAACTGCTGATAAGAAGAAACGTGAACTCGTTGAATTGGTCAATCAAGCCGAAGGTATAATGCACGATACTGAAGCAAAAATGGAAGAATTCAAGAGCCAATTACCAGTTGAAGAAGTAAGTTCGAGATCGTCATTTTTCATTTAAACATAAGCATGATCAATATTGTAACACTTATGCTTTCACAGTGCGACAAATTAAAGAAAAGCATTGCCGATCTACGAGCTCTTTTGGCCGACAAAGACAAATCTGAACCAGAAGAGGTGCGCAAGGCTACCAATCAACTGCAGCAAACGTCACTGAAATTGTTTGAAATGGCCTATAAAAAGGTTAGTTGACAAATTGATTTTTGCAGCACATTTGGGGAGGATATAAAGATCTTTTATATAATCCTAGATGTCTGCTGAGCGTGAAAGTGCCGCTGGAAATAAGGACAGCACTACGGAGAGCACTGGAGAGGCTGGCAGCAGCAGCACTAGCAGTTCAGAACAAGCCAAATCTCAGGAGAAAAAGGAGGAGAAAAACTAAATTAGAGTTTTTAAATATTTTCACAACTACATTCAAAGCTTAGGTGTTCTTGTAACTATAAGTTTGTTCCCCCGCCCATGAGCTAAGAAAACATTACTTTCAACCGTTTCATTTAGTTGGTAAAGATCCATTTATCCTCCGTTCTGATTGGATTATATAACTCATAACAATTTGCGTCATCATTCACATTAAAAAGAAAAGGCCTACCGATTTTCTGGCAGGCGGGACCTGTGTAGGAAAAGAATAATTCGAGTGTAAACATTGGCCTTTACGGTGTTTTTTTGTTTCTCTATAGCAATTGTGCGGGTTTTCCTACCTTATGGTCCTTTTTAAAATAATGGTTTGATTTTATTATTATTATTTTTTTTTCTTTTTTTACACAAAACTTAAACCAAAAACATAAATTCCATAAAAGAGCAAAACATCATTTAAATAATAAAAAAATCGAACTTTATAAATTTCCATAAATGTTTCATTAGCGTTATGTAAAAGTGCGATGGTTTTATTCTCTAAAGTAAGATATCTATCGATATATACTCGATGAGTAGGGAATGTGGAGAAGTGTGTACAGCTAAACCTAAAAAAATTTATATATAAAACTGTTAAATTTTTTAAAATTTAAATAAAAACAAAGAAAATGCTGAAAGTGACCATTTTGTTGTTCTTCTATGAAGGTTTTTGCAAATTGTTTATTAAGAGATCAAAGTTGATTCAGATTTATTTCGAAGCAGCCCCTAGTTATGGCTTAAAATATGAATGAATACATTGAAACGATTCAGTACCATTAGCAGTTAAATAATTTTAGTCGTAATATATGTCAAACCATCGCATTCGAACGAACAAAAAGAAAGTGAAGCTTTTTTTTAACTTTATATAGTCCTTGTGACGCGCGCGTGTATATCATTAAAGCGGTAGTTTGGAAGAAAAAAGTTTTGTAAACATCTGGAGTAGAGGAGAAGAGAAAACATTGTCAAAACGACAACAGCAATAATAAAATGAAGGAGTAACAAGCACAAAACTTAAAAAAAGAAATATTTTGAGCTTCCATAGTCCTCTGAAAAAATACGTGAGTCGCGTCATGTGCTTAACATTTAGTAGAAATCAATTAAAACAGAACGTAATAGAGAAGAGAGCTAATGGAAGATGTCCGCTTCACAAGAGTTGCTTTCCTCTGTCTCTTTTGAAAGCCTTTTGACAAACTATATGGGTCTCATCGTGTGGTAAATGTTTAATAGAACCCAATTAACAAGGAACCTGATAAAACTTACACACGAATTTGTCCGTTTCCTAAGAGTTGCTTTTCTTCTGCCTCTCAAAAAATATGCGCACCTCGTTTCTTTTTTTTCATATCAACTAGTAACTTAGTAAAACTTTCGTTTCTTAAGAATTGCTTTCTCTTTTTTTCTGCTGGGATAAATATAATATGAAAATTAGCGATTTCACCTTCCTCATCGTGAAGTCGTTATTTGTTGAAAAATGTTTGTGAAATCTAAAAAAAAATAAGCAAGAAAGTTATATGCGGCGAGGGCCTCAATTCAGACAGGCCATTATTCAGACAGACAGATGGATGGCTCAATGAAATTAAAATTTCAAAAATATATATACCTTATAGGGTCTCCGAAGCTTCCTTCTGGATGTTACACACATTATCAAAAAAAGAACAAAATGAGTTTACTCCCGTCCTTCAGTGGGGGGTATAAAAACTGGTTGTTGTTGTCATTCCTTCCTATCTCTTCATTTGGCCCATAATATCTCTTCTCTTTTTCTAAAGATCGTAAGTTATAGTTTTCACGGCTCTTAATAACTTGTTTAAAATAATTTTCCTATTACTTGTAAGGGGTTTGTAAATTAACCTCTCGCAAATTTTGTTGCGTCGTAACTGTAGAGCTCTTCATCTCTCCTCTTAAAATTTATAGTAATGAAGTTTATTATGTTTTAATCTTCATAGCTCTGCCGTGTCGAACTCAATGTAGGAAAGGTCATTATTTTGAATTACAGGCTTTTTTTAAAACTCTTCGTGGCCTTGTACAATGCCATGCAATAAGCACCTTTAGAAAGATTTAACGTTCTTTCGTGAGCAAAATATATATGCCTGATGTCTTGTTAGAATAATAACTAGTCATCAATTTCATCGATTATGCAAAAAAAAATGTCTAAACAGGGATTACTTCGCCTATATCGCCAAAACGTGGTGAAAGCTCTTAAACCAGTGTTCGCGGATTCAAGTTTCAGTGCTACGGAGCATGCTTGGCCACGGTTATACTGAGTGATTGGACTTGCTTCTACTATGCCATCCGGCCGTATCTCTTTCTCCTTCCTCACATCTTTCCGCCTGTCACTGTACTGCACTTATAGCGATCATATCCTGACTGTATTAAAAGAGAAACACATTCCTAACAGAAATCGTATTTTTTCAACATAATAACTCAGCCCCTCGTGCATTTTCGAAGGATTACAGCAGCGATGATAAATATATTTTGTAACGGTTAAGACCTCCGTTCAATTTGAGAATAACCGTAGCCGACGACGTCACAAAAGTGAGTACAGAAAGCAGCATTGACTTAATTTGTAACAGAGCAGACATAGTCTTATAGCTTTAGTACTCGATTTTTCTTGATTTTCATTTAGCCTAAGATGAATAAATTTACTGAATAAACATTGTAATAACAATAATGATATTACATAAGAGAAACAAAAATAGTAATAATGAAAATATTGAGAGTAATCACAACCTGTCGTCTCATTTTGTTTTATTCGCCTTGGAGAGAATGTTTTCAGTTAGCTAGTTTTCAGTTTTAGCTTTCGGCTGAATTTTGGAAATTTCTTTAAAATATCGCTTTCGTCCACTACGCTCACTCCTAATTGCGTTGTCATTCAATTAATATATCTTATGAGCTGTAAACTTTTGTTTATATTGGTCGTCGCTGTTACGTGTGAACAACGCCCATTCTCTAACCCGATTTCTAAGAATAATATAAATATCAAATGCAATCAATTATATCAATCAGTTTTCGGAAATGTGTTTCGAAGGACAGAGTTGCTTAAATCGGTCCGGATAAGACAATGTGAGCGCAAACACTTACTTTATATAGATAGGTCCTTGTGGCATTCTTTTGTTTATTAAAAACGAAGAGAATAATTCTTCTGTCGCCAGAATAGAAACTGACTTAGTTGAACTCAATTCACTTATATTAGGTGCTTGGAAAAATTATGATCGTTTTTTCACTTGAAAATGGCATTTATTGAAAAAAAGTGGCAAAACGGCGGCTTCATGTCGAAAGAAGTTGTATTGGGAACGACCCAATCAGCGATCACATTTTCGCACTTCTTCAACTTTACGGACCCGTATGCCAGCCGAACCATGCTGCAGGGGTCTGAACAAATGGCAATCGGAAGGCGCCGTAGCTCGGCGTGATAGTACTTCCCATTCGAGCTGCAGCAGTGAATCCTTGATAATTCTTGCAACAAGTGGCCTATAAATGGCATTTTCAATGAAGTCGTGTTGTCACTCCGTTAAAGCCGAAACCAACAAATGGGATATGATGGAGCAGCATCACCATAAGCTTCTGGACGTGTTTTGCTGGGCTTCAGCATCAGCAAATAAGAAAAGTAATTTCGGTTGAAATTGTAATTTTGACCGCTCTCTGGCATTAGCGACGGCACACGCTGCATAAATCAATAATATTAAATGGGAAAGTGTGATTTTATATAGAGGAAGGTCAAAAGTAGCGTATTCAGCCGTTATGTACCCTGGTATTTTTCATTTCTTTATTATTTTTAACTGATTAAAATTTTTGCAAGCACCTGATATACAAGGTGCCTTCACTATGTAAAATTGTGATTCAAACTTTCTCGGAAAACCTATTTGTTTTTCAACGTACCCTGAAGGCGCTATACCTCATCTTCTATATGCCTCGTTGATTCAAGAACGAATCTTTTTAACTCAGCCACCGAACAGTAAATGCCATCGGATTAAATAGATTGCGATGTTTTCGAAAAGTTTCCTCTACCTTACCGCGTATTTTAAAAGCAAAAATAATCTCGTATATTAATCTCGTATAATAATTCCTTTCACTTTATTTTATGTATAAACGAATATAAAACCTATTTAATTATTAACGTATGTAAATAAATACTTAAATTTTAATTAAAACTTAAAATCCAACTTTATACGAATTCTAATCACCTAAGAGAAAAAAAAAAAAATCCGGCCTACTTAACGATATAAAATTTAATTTTGAATAAATTGTTTCCTGAGTGCATAATAATATCTAATATTAGGAGAAAGCGTTTCACTCTAAGTCCATCAACATCGACGACGACTTTGCATGGCTTACATGGAACCCGATTGTAATTTATACAAGCTAAAGTAAAGTCCGTGCAATTCGAGTAATTGCCTATGTGTTCCATATTCGGAAATTTGACCGTCTTTGAAAACGAATATCACATCTGAATCTATAATGGTTGATAAACGATGAGCGATTGTAATGGTAGTGCGACCTTCGCTAGCGACATCTAAGGCAGCTTGCACTAGGCTTTCACTTTCAGCATCTAATGCGGATGTGGCTTCGTCCAGCAACAGTACACGAGGATTTCGAATTAAAGCTCTGGCAATGGCAATCCGCTGTTTTTGGCCACCGGACATTTGCGTACCTTTCTCACCGATCCGATTTTCGTAGCCCTAAAATGTGAGAATGTTTCAATTTCAGTCTCTAATGTAATGCTGATATTCCTACCAAAGGCAATGACACTATAAAGTCATGTATATTAGCTTTCTTAGCCGCTTCAATGATTTCGGCTTGTGAAACTAATCGATTATTGTCACCATAGGCGATATTTTCACTTATAGTCCGATCAAAAAGTATTGGCTCTTGAGAAACGATACCCATTTGACGACGCAAATTTTGCAAGGACAGACTGCGCAAATCCTTATCATCGATTGTTATCGAGCCCGCGTTTACATCGTAAAAACGTTGCATTAATTGTATGCATGTAGATTTTCCGCAACCGGATTGACCCACCAAGGCAATCCTTTCACCTTTAGCAACACTTAAACTAAGATCGCGCAACACTAAAATCTCTGGCCGGGCTGGATAGGAAAATCGTACCTCTTCATAGGCTACATTACCTTCCGCGTACCATGGTGCTGTGTCAACGTCCGCACGATCGACAATTTCGGGCGAACGTGTTAACAATTTATAAATATTTTCAGCTGCTGTTAAGCCCTTTTGAAAATTGGGAGCAAATGCTAAAGCACTAGCGATCGACACAGTTCCCATAATTAAAGATTGAGCGACAATAAAAACATCGCCGAATTCCATGCCTTTATTGATAATACACCAACCGCCATAATACATGCAAGCAGCGTAGGCGAAGTACATAAGAGAACGGGCCAAACCGTAAACGAAACCCCGATAATGGGTATTACGTTTGGCTTTCTACAATGATATGCGCAGAAAGATTTTATTATAATAAATCGCTATGAAATTTCAATGATCATACCCTCACAGCAGGTCCTAGCATTTCTATATACAGGCGATAAAACATTTCTTCACGTCCCAAAGAGACCACAGTACGTATATTGGAGACCACTTCAACCGCAAGCTGTGCGATATGAAAACAACAATGCCGACAGATTAATTACACTCACTTGTTGATGGACTCTTATACTAATCTTACTTTAGTGCACTTCTCCATGGTTTTAGCAGTGCCCATGTGCTCTTTACTCATAACTTTACGTTGCAAAAACGTAGCCACCAATATGAAAGGTGCAAAAGCTAACGCCAATAATCCCAAACTCCATTCGAAATACATGGAGATTCCTATTCCCAAAGATATAGTAGCCAATGCTTGTACGACGATGCCAATGCGTTGTCCAGTAGCCTAAGAAGAAAAGAGAGCAACACTATTTCCTTTACACATGCAGTTCCGGGACGAACATTTGTTTCCTTGAAATAACTTGCGACTCATATATGTATTTTCAGGAAAACTTGCAAAAAAAGGTATTTTTCTATCCGTGTACTAAATCTTTATTACGCGGACAAAGCGAACTGATAAATGAGTCCAGTTAGCCACCGGGGAAGGGTAGTAAACTTAGATGCCGATCGAAGAGATCGCTGATGATCAATTGTTCACACAAAAAGACACATACAGCGAGGCAATAGTTGTGTTGAGGAAACGAAGTGGGGGGGACGGGAGCAGTGGGAGCAGACGGAAAAATTGGAAAATGCAGCAAGAAATTTTCCGGTTGTTTTAGTGAGGAAAAAGCTAAATCCATCCTGTAGACAGTACTGACGAATATATATCTCATCGCAATTGGAAGCAACTTGGCGTCGCGCCGAGAGACTAATCAGATTTTTCGGATAGTTGGATGATGCCGCCTTTTGTTGATGTAACTGATTTTGGAATTTGACCAATAAATACTATAAAGCTCTTCGCTTAATACCATTCTTCTCAGCTATCTTCTTCATAAAGCGTCAAAAAATTGTACCTTGTTGCCACAAAAAGGCGTAATTTTCGTTAGAACTCTAATATAAAAGGGGACGTGAACCGGCGACATATACACTTAGTAAAGTCTATAAAGACCTGCTTTTTATGAAAATCCTTTTGTGAGAGGTTATTATTATTATTATTATTATTATTATTAATTTCGCCACAGAAATAAATTCTAAGACTAAACTCTTAAAAGCACTAGCATCTAAGGCTATCGGCTTTTATTAAAAACTCTACCGCACTTGAGATTCGAACCCACGACCATTGACTTGCTAGTCGAGATTCCTCCCCTTCGGCTACTCAGGCGGATGTAAGAGGTTAAAAGAGAAGAGATATTATGGGCCAAATGAAGAGATAGGAAGGAATGACAACAACAACCAGTTTTTATACCCGCCACTAAAGGACGGGGGTGAACTCATTTTGTTCTTTTTTTGATAATGTGTGTAACATCCAGAAGGAAGCTTCAGAGACCCTACAATGTATATATATATTCTTGATTAACTTGAAATTCTGAACTGATTAAGCCAAGTCTGTTCGTCCGTCTGTCCGAGTGGTGGTATTGAGCACAATAAAATACATGAGGTCTTGGTTAGTTTCTAATTTGGAACACCCCTAAACATGTCCATCCGTCCATCTGTCTGCCTGCGCAACTGTATAGTGTATGTAATCCACTACACTGTTTGTTTTTGGCACTCTCCTGGTCTCAAAAATGAAGATATCACCTACAAATATGCAAAAGAATTTAGAATTGACTTTAATTTTTCAAAGGACACGCCTACAACGCCCACTTGCCTATACGGCAGAAACTTCTATTTTGAAAATAGAAGAAATTTAACTTTCTTACTTGTTAAATACATTCTATCATAAGTGTGATCATTCATGGATCTGTAAAGAATATTGATTTCCCAGGAATCTCTCTTCCCATCAGTCTCTGATAAGGGTTTAAATAAAAATATAGGATTTATTTTATAGAAAATGCGATTGGAGTTAACATGCGCAATCTCTGGTTTTAATTACCCGCTTTGCCTCATTGGTAGTATATTTGATGGACGAAATCGTACCATCGACTTGAGCCCTTTTTGCATAAAAGCCAGCTTTTTATACTCTACATCACGTGTGATAGAGGATATATTAAATTAGTGCGGTCGTAGGTAACACGCAGAAGTGCTTAAGATGGACCCATCTTTTATTATGTCGACCGATTCCGTATCATAATTTTAAGTGATCTAAAGCCTGACTGTACGTCTGTCCGTATTCAAACTACAAGTCGCAATTTTTAAGATACTTTGATGAAATTTGATAAAGTGACGTGTTTTCGTCCAAGGACGAACGCCATAGAAAATGGTTCGGATCGGTCCACTTTTTCGACCACGCTCCATACAAAAAAAATTGTAATTTTCAAAATTTTCCAGCAAAAGCTTCCAAGTAGTTGTATTTGGGCATTCTAAATTGGTATGCAAACTTTGTACCTGCTGGGGCAATTTTTCAACCCTCTCTCATATAACGAAAGGTGAAGTTCATATGGCAAAAATGTCTAATTTCCAGTGCTTCATGATGAAACTTAGATCACGAAAGCAATGTAAAGCGAAAATATTAACTGCACCGAAATTTTTTTAGATGTTCTGTGCCCCACTATTCTTTGATGATCCACATAAAGGTATGTACTTGTTCGTAGTTTGAAAAATAGTCTATGAAAATATATTTTCTAAGATGAATGCAAGAAACTAAGTTCATTAGTAAGCACATTTCAGGCTTGGGAAGAAAATTCGTCCAGGCACCTTCGTGTAAACATATCATAGTCAGTTCACGGGCATTTAAGCAATATAAAAATACTCAATGAACAATGAGTTTAGTTCGCTGCACTAAGGAAATGGTGAAGCGTCAAAGACCAAAGAATACTGACATTGAAGGAATTGTAGCGAAAACCGCTCATTAGGGCACGTGTTAAAGGCGGGAAAAGGATTATAATCTGCTTGTTAGCTGATCAGCTAAGTATACGCAAGTTTTCTTCGCAAGTTTTCTTCGCGATTTTAGCACTATTTAAAGAGTTAGTTATCTTGTTACGGTACTTACTCCCTGCACTGCGGCAGCATCACCCGATAAACGTGAGCACAGACTACCAGTACCATTGGAAGGTTTATCAAACCAGGCGATCTCCATTTTCAGTATTGCCTCAAACATAAAACCCCTCAAACGTTCGATTAACTTCTCCCCGGCGAAGCCGAAAGAATAAATCTGCAAAAGATTCCCGGCGAAACTATGAACATGATTGGTCCTATCAAATTGTGTGGACTTTACCTGAAGAAAAGTTGCTGCACCTACCGCGATACCACTTAAGACGAAATACAAACTGTAGATGTTTGTGTTATCTCGTACATAATCGGGATCATCGCGAACTGATAAGATCTGCAAAATTGAACCAAACAATAATGCGAATAAAGGCATAGCCGAACCCATAATCACTGACGTCAAACACCCGCAGATTATTTGCGGCCATTCGTTGCGATTCATTTTCAAAATCGGCCATAAATACTCTTTTTTCTTGTTTTCTTTTGCTTCTGTTCCATCTTCATCGTCATTTCTTCGCGGAAATTTTATTTGTTCCTCATCTTCGTCGTATGCATTATTTAACAATTCATTCTCTTTCGTCATATCTAGAGAGCCGACGGCTTCAACATCGCCTACTTGACTAGTGACCAAATTATAATAATGTCCCTTCAGATCCATTAATTCATCATGAGTACCAGTTTCCACTACTTGACCTTTGAAAATAACTACAATACAATCCGCTCGACGTATGGTTGACAAGCGATGAGCTACAATAATTGTGGTACGGCCTTTGCTAGCCTTTTCTAAAGCTTTCTGCACTTTTACCTCACTGGCTGTATCCAAGGCCAAAGTAGCTTCATCCAAAAGTAAAATCTCCGGATTTCTAACTAAAGCTCTAGCGATGGCGATGCGTTGCTTTTGTCCACCAGATAATTGGGCTCCCCTTTCGCCAACCATAGTAAATAAACCTCTCGGTAATTTATTTATAAACATTAGAGCGTTGGCGGCACGGGCAGCCGCTTCAATTTCTTCCCGCGTCGCATCCTCACGTCCGTAACGAATATTCTCGTAAATGGTGGTGCCAAACAAAATTGGCTCCTGACCTACTACACCAATACGTTCTCGCAGCCAGTTAATGTTAATGTCTTTTAAATTTACATCATTAAAATGGATGGCACCGCCTTGAGGATCGTAAAACCGTTGTATCAATTGTATGCAGGTGGATTTGCCGCAACCAGAAGGTCCGACAAGAGCGACTGTTTGTCCACGTTTGATTTTTAAATTTAACTTATCCAATACTTTCATCCGTTCACGTGTAGGATAATGAAAATCGACATCCTTGAATTCCAAAACAGTTAAGGGTTGATTTAAAGTACTTCCGATCGCCTTAATTGGATTAATCGTAGGTTCTTTTTCGATTAAATTGAAAACTTTCGCGCAAGCGCCTTTGGCAATACCGAAAGCTTCAATATATGGCGAAGCCATACCAAGATTCATTGAACCCATCATAACGGAGAAGAAAACCTTTTAGAAAAAAAAAAAAAATAAAATAGATTAATTTTCAGGCACTTTGTTTCCAATATATATACATTTAGTTAGTAGGAGAGAAGAAATATTTTCAAAAAATCACTGGGAAATGTGTAGTCAAAAATTGGGAATAAATTGTGTAGGAACTAGGTGAACAAGCGATTCATAGTTCTTCTCTTGCATTAGAATACCGAATAAAATGCTTATCTCAATTTTTCTACTTCCAAGACATATCGTATGAGAAATCGTTGAAAAATCTCTAAGAATCAAGTTTTATCCAAACAGGTACCAATGAAAAGAATACCATTGCATTCAAATAAATTGCGCTGAAAAGCCTTCGGGATTATTACACAAGATTTCAACGAGTTCAACATAGTTTGAATATGACCAACGTTAGAGTTTATCTCAATCCAAACTAACTTCTAAAGAAGAGGGATAAAGTTCAAGAAGTTTACATTGTCTCACAAATTGGTCTGTATAGTTTTGTGGAATTTCGAGCAGGACCTGCGAACTCATTTTGTTCCGAAATATGTAAATGTTTGTTGATTGTGAAAAATATTCAAATTAATAAGGCGATTGAGATATTTTTATAGCGCATTTAAGACGTAGTGCTAAGGGCTTCACATTTCATGCTACTTTGCCCGATCGCACATGCATGTATTGAACGAGCATAACAAGAATTATATGGAAGGCTGACGAAAACCATTGACTTACTCGTTCCCCATTTTAGTTCCATACTTAAGCTAAGCACACTAAAGTTGTTCTGTACATATCGTATAAGATTGAAATGTCAGCTAGCGAGTAGCAATTATAGCATACGGATACCAGAAGTAACCCTTATTGCAAAACCAGTATGTTAACTTCGAATGGACGAATGGCAAAGCTGTTTCTATGATACCTGGAGAAACAGAAAAACCCACTTTCTTCCGTCTTTTAAAAATTCCTGGTACTTTTTAACACCAAGTAAACAAATGTAAGAACTTACGGCAATCATAGTACCAGGATCATAGTTAGAATAGTGTTCATCACCCGCGTAGTTCTTGAGAACTAAGCCAACGCCATACCAAAAGGCCAAGGCGTATGAAGAATAGATAAAAAACCATAATAAACCGAATCCCAGACCCGAGAATAAATTACGTTTAATATTTATTTTGCGTGCATCGACAATTTTATCTTTGTATGCCTTGGCCTCTCTGTGTTCACCTTCAAAAGCTTTCACAGTTCGTATACTGCTAATAGCCTCTTCGGCTATAACTGCGGCATCAGCATATATGCTTAGCTCTTGTTTGGACAATCTTGCCGTGACCTGTAGAAGAAGAAGAAGAGATGCAACCGAAATGGATTATAATGGAAACAAGCAAATTGTCAAGATTACATACCACACCCACCAAGCCCATAGCAATAAATGTTACAGGTAGACTAGATAAACATACCAAGGACAATTGCCAGCCTTTGATGAAAGCGAAAACAATACAACCGCCAAAGGCTGCAAAAAAATGTAAAAACATAACCACCTTTTCCCCTAAGCCGTCTTCCATTTTTGTCAAATCTCTAGAAACAAAATACGAAAAATATTGCAAAATTTACACATAAGTGTCTCGCATAAAGAAGTAAAATAAGCGCCAAGTACACACTCATTCATACGACTAGCTACTTCACCGCTTTGATTAAAATCAAACCAAGACATATCCTGATGAAGAACAGATCTTAAAAATTTACCGCGTAATCTGAATATTTGATCTTGAGCTGCATAGTTGAATAACGTTACTGATATATAACTGCAAACTAACATTATTACGCCCATCAAGGTGGACTTGAAGGCGTACGTTGTTACGGCTTCCAATAAAGCATCGATATCCGCCTGACTTGTACTGTTCGCAGTGTTGAAAGCAAACTCTATCATGGACTAAAATCGAAAAAAATTCCTCCCATTAGCTGAGTTGAGTAATAGGTAAGAATTGGAAAATAGGATCAAAACTTACGTTTGCTAAGTCGCCAAATATTAAGCTATTAAACGGTACTGTTGAACCAGTAGCCAAAGCGCCCAAAATGCCCAACGCATACATGAATTGATCCGTGCGCGAGGCATATCGATACATTTGAAAGAAACCCACCGGTTGGATCTCGTCACGACTGTCTTTATCTTTATCATTATCGACATTTTCGTTTTTGTCCTTTTTCGATATTTTATTTCTTTTACGCTGCCACCACTTGAAACTTTTTCCATTTGCATTTGTTATTCTAAGGAGAGAGAGAGAG
Source organism: Glossina fuscipes (assembly GCF_014805625.2). Classification (NCBI taxonomy): domain Eukaryota; kingdom Metazoa; phylum Arthropoda; class Insecta; order Diptera; family Glossinidae; genus Glossina; species Glossina fuscipes. The sequence continues at coordinate 9,276,909 of NW_023998422.1, forward strand.
CGAGAGAGGTAGTGAGAGAAAAACAAATTTTGAGAAATCGCGCTTTTAAGTAAATGCTTTTTTTTCCAATCAATTAAATACAACTCCTCGAGCGATATCAAATAATTCAAAAGGCATTTCCTCACTACATGTATTTTTGTCAATAAGCGATTAGCGATGGCTAGTTTACGAAAATCAATCACGCATTTTACGCATTAATCGTTTTCGGAGGGACGCCTACTTTACTTTGCACTTATTGCCCTATATCAACATGTAACTGTTGATAGCGCTTGGAAGATAGTACAAGCGACCATATATATATGTATAAAAAAAAAAAAATTAAATCTTTTAAGTAAACACACTAAAGCACTTTAAAGGGACTTAAAGAGAGAGAGAGAGATTACTTGCGAAGATTTTTTATGAGGAAACGAAAAACGAAGAAAAATAATATTTCTCTTTGCCCAAATGTGGGAAATTTTTTGGACATTTCCTCTTGATTGGGCAAAGAAAAATGTTCAAAAGCCTTTATTTATATATTTATAAATTTATGCGTTAGTACTCCTACCGACAATTTAGACATTTCAAAATTTTATAACTTCTTCTTCTTCTTCTTCTGCAATTCAGCAAAACAACAATAGGAGACTCGCCGGGTTGTGTAAAAAAAGGCTCATTTTGAACCCAAAGTCCTTTAAAGTTTACACCTTAATAAAGATATCTAAGTAATTAATTTTTTTAAATTTATTTAAACAATTTTAGGTATATGCTGAAGGTCGCTGTCAATTCTCTCAAATTGTATTTTATTACTTCCTTGGAATTTTTTTTAAATACTTGAAAGAAAATTGCTTGATAAGCGTCATTAAATGTGGTTGTATTGCATTTTCTATCCGTTCTATGCACTTGTGGTACAAAGTTGTCTTACGTATGTGCGGATGTATGCATCATCAAGAAGGTCTTGAGTTGGGCCCACCTATTATTACACGATCGATTCAAAATCACTTTCTTTCTTTCTGAATCTATCCAAACCTGTCAGTCCTTCTGTCCGTCGACCCGTCTGGTCTCCTTTTTTCATGTATTCAACCCATAGGCCGCAATTTTTAAGATATTTCGATGAAACTTGATACAGTAACGTGTTTCGCCCCGAAGATGGGCGTTATAGAAAACGGTTCGGATCGGACCACTTTTTCGACGACTTTCCATGTAGTATTTTATTTTGAAAATTCTTTACACGAATAATTGTTGGCTGGTGTAGGGTATTTAATGGTGAACCGCGGCCCGGTATATTGTTTTGATTTGTCTTTTATTATATCAAATATTTTTTTTATATTTTATCGCAAATATTATAATATTTTACTGTAAACATTTATATCTTTTCTGCGAAAAACTCCTTTTTTTTAAATTAAAAAATTGTTGAACTAATCGGTTGATAAATTCAGACACATTACAACATTGTCTGTTTTATCACATTAATTTTTTTTCTTTTTTTTAACTTTTTGTGTCATAAATAATATTTTATCGAAACTGAAAAAAAACTTCTTTATAAAAAAATCCTTCTCACTTGCCAATTTTTGTTTTTTTTTTTAATTTAAAATGTTTACGAGATAGTTTGTTTTTTTTTTATTATGTATATATATATGTATATTTAATATATATTTATAATCCACATGAAAAAGTTACTAAAGCAAGATAGAGGAGTTCTCAGGTTTTTGCGGCAAGAATAAGGTCACGTGAGATATCCGGAAATGAAAGACTTACACCGTTTTCTGAGTTTTATTATTCTCATCATTTCGATCATTCAACACTGTATTGGTTTCATAAAAGGACACGTCATCCTTTTGATAGCCCTCGTTAGCACTCATCACTTCAGGGGAATTTCTTTTTTAAATTGATTGATTTTTAATTTCCTTTAAAAAAAAAAAGAAAAGAACTTGTACCGTTAAAATGCTTTTAAATGTTTCCTTCTATGTAATAAAATCAAAACTGAGTACTTTTAACAACTCGCGTAATCTCTATATATTGAAAATTTCAAATGTATTAACTTTATTTTTTTTTTTGTTTTTTTTGTTATTGCTTTATTGAAACGACATAAATAGAGATAAGTTATCGTTTTTTACAATTACATTTGTTATTGAATTATAAATGTAACGTAAGCGAACCAATATTATGATAATGCCATTGGGACAGCGTGTGAAATTCCAAATGGTCATATAAACATGTGCTCACTATGCGTGGTATGTATGTACAAAAAACAATGACGTTGCATTTTTCATATAAATTTTACTTATTATTATTATTTTTGTTTTCTGCTTATAAAAACACAAAATTTGCTTTAGTTTTTTTGTTTTTTTATCTTTTATTATTTCCATCTGTCTTTACTCAATTACATGCGCATAACCATGTTAAGAGCATCTCTATTGATTTTAGCTTGTTTAAGTATATGTCCCTCGACAAATATATCCGATTCGTATTGCAAGTAGTTAACGCATTTTTCAACGTACATTAAAGACTCTTCTAAGAGTTCTTTTGGTGTTACATTAGTATTTGCAGTGATCCGGCGTGATTGCTCTGCCATTGCCGAGTGCATTTCAAAGCACAATGTTCCTAACATCCGAACTTCGCCTAAAAGAAAAAAAACAAAATAAAATACAAAATAAATAAATAAACAAGTAAGAAAATTATATTCGGTCGCCTACGAATCTTTTATACCCAACACAGTTATCCTAAAAAAGAGTAAAAAAGAGGAAAAATATCTACATTGTTATACTCTATAATACCTAGCGAGCGTGAGTAACAAGCAAAGAACGCGGAAAGCAAAAGTCTTCAAAGGTTTTCTTGCACAGCCGTGTAGGCGTTGTAGGCGTGTCTCTTGACATTTTCAATTTCTTTGGCAAATTCGTAGACGATTTGCGAATGGTAGAATGCTTACAACAGCTATTATATGGATGAACAGTCAAACACACGGACATGCTTAGCTTCATTCCGAATTTGAAGCCAAATTTGATATAATTTGTGGGGTTTTTGAAGCTTGTTTGCGTGCGTTATAGAGATATTAAATAGCCGTGGTTAAATTCTCTCATTTTTGGAAAGGTGCTACGGCATGGTCCGTGGAATATGCCTTCAAATTTTTGTAGGTTACATAATTTATGGATGATGAGCAAAAAACAATTTTTTATTCCTTTTGAAAAACAAAAGTGTTGTCGGCTTATGTCGTTCTGTAGAAATGCCTTTCGACCGATTTGGCCCATTTTCGATAACAACCTGCGTGCAAGAACTTCCAATGTCAAATTTGAAGTCGAAAGCTTCATTTTTGCGGCCAGGAGAATGTTTACAACGTGCATTACATAGAAGGACAGATGGAAATGTTTAAATCGATTTAGAATTTGATGCCGATCAAGATTATATATATATATATATATACTTTGTGAGGTCTCGGAAGTCTATTCTGCACGTTGCAAACTTTTTGTCAAAACGAATATAACACTCATCTTTCCGTATTGGGTATAACAAAGGAAATAAATAAAGGAAAGCAGTGAAATTCTAAAATTAATTTTTCTTCTCTTTGTTTAAATTTCTTTTTTACTCTTTCTTTTTTTTTTTTTATTCTTACTTACAAGGTGCCAAAATCTCATACAATTGTATTAACTCGCGTGCGTATTTTAATTTCTTTTGTAATTCATCATCGCTAATTGTAATTAATTCCTTGGGCTCCCTGCCAATTTGTTGTATTAAATGAATTTTAACTTCACACATATAATAATGTTGACCGGGTAACCATTTCTTATAATGTTCTACATACCTGCAAATAATAAATGTATATTCGTATGCAAATAATCAAATACAAATACAAAACTAAAAGCAAACATGAAATGAAATCTCATAAAAAGAAAGAGAAAGAGAAAAAAAGTAACGGTTTCCTAATAAAATGCCTCTCTTTTCACATTATGGCTAAGTAATGTTAACACAACAACAACATTAATAAATATTTACTTAGAGATTTGTATGCATAATTTTTCAATTTGATTACTCATACGCCATAGTTTACGATAGTAATCTCAGAAAACGTCATATTTTGCAAAAACATAAAACAAAAAAAAGCCTTTGATAAGAGAAGAGCTTATGACTGAAATTTGAAATTTTCTAATAATTTGCGGAAATACAAAAGAAAAAAGCAAGAGGTGCATATGTGTGTGAATGAATTGATAAAACTTAATACTTTACTGTATTAGGTTACATGCAATAAAGCAAAAAGCGAAACTTGTGTACTCATTATCTTGAACATTTATTAATGTAACGATAAGCAACGACTTTTTATTAAGCGAATATTTGATTAATGAAATAAGCTGAATAACTTGTTATTGAGCTTTGGAGTCAAACTGTCATGTAAAAGCAAACTGATTCAAAAAACAACAACATTTTCATACCAAAGATTTTGATGCCATAATTTTGATAAACCAAGTAAGGACATTGGGTAACCATTAGATAGATATCCTATGCCACTTCGCCTATACTGCAGTTATTCACTCGTTTTGGATCTTGTGAAAAGTCATTATACGGGAAGTGATCAAAAAAGTGGACCGATCCGAATCGTTTTCCATAACGTCCGTCCATAGATGAAAACACGTCAATGCACCAAATTTCATCAGCAATATCTCAAAAATTGCAATCTGTGGGTTGTGACAAGTAGATGTGTAGTATGGACTGATATCAGTCAAACAAACGAACAGTTTCGGTATGATATCGATATGATCGATGTGATAAAAGGTTGGTCTATCTTAAGCCCTTCTGAGTGTTACGTAGGACCGCATAGACTTAATATACCCACCAACACGGATGGTGTAGAATAAAAATAGCATACATAGGCGGACAGAGAAGTAGTTGCGATGGGTATTTTTCAGTTTGATGCGCTAGAAATTCGAAAAGTTAGTCTCCACAAAGCCTACACAAAGTTTCCACATGTCGCAACACTTTTCAATATTAATTCTGGGAATAGTTCTTGCAGTAAGCAACAGAGGGCTATTTTGCATATATATGTGCTCCATACTGAATAATCCCAACTCTGCTTCTTGGAAACTTATAGCCTTATCCTAGCGTCATAAGAGGAAACCATACGTTTTCTCCCCATGAAAACGGCAAAGAAAATACTGCCTTGTCAGTCTGTGTGCGATGTTGCTCAGCATATGACTGCTAATGACGATCAATTCGCAGGTGTACTCGCGACTCACGAAAATAATGAAGTCATCGACTTGAACTGTAGTCCGCATTTAGTTGTCTAGAAATAAAGTCGCTTTGATCTGACAGATAAACGGACAATTAATAACCACTGCGATTTCTTGTGTTTATAAATTTAACGATCATTTATAATTCGACTTAAGGCAATAGAATTTCAAATAATTTTTCCATACCTTTCAACTTCTTATTATCCTTTACACCATTTGTTGTGCTAGGGTTTATTAAGTTTGTTCATTAAGTTGTGTTGCAAGGACCTGGCACATAGCCAAATTTTATTACATCGTTCGATGCAGAGTCACTTTCTGAATCGGTCTAAGCTTGTTCATTTGTCCGTCCGTCGGTACGACCTGTTTTCTTCAACCTACATGTCACAGTTTGTGAGATATTTTAATGACATTTGGTACACGAACATGTTTTTGTCCAAGGACAAACGTTATTGACAATGATTCGAATCGGACCCCATGTAATGCTTTATTTTGAGTAGCCGGTCAATGGATAATTTTATTAAGCCAAGTGCCGTAAGGTTTTAGAAACTGTTTTTTCACATGTTCGGATGTTCACATGTTTGTTTTTTTTTTATAGAAATAACAATATTGATAAATTTGAAGCAATAAAAACAAAAACTGTAATGTCTAGATAGAGAAGTTTCGTTTATAGAGTGGGATAAGGCGGGTACAATATGCTCGCTTAATATGACTAAGCTTTTTAAGAGAAATTTTTTCAAATTCCAATACACTGACTAAGATGAATCCTATTAAAGATGCTAAGTCATTGCCTCGGAAAAGAAATGAAACCAAAGCTAATTCACGTTAATTCACACATTTAGCTAAAATTTACATATATATGTAACCTGTAAACGTTGAGATGATTAATAAGCTAAACACGTTCGAAAATAAATAATCTTACAAGCAATCGAAATGTGAATAAGTGCTTCGATGGAAGATATTGGACGAATCATGTTTGTTAAGAAATCATTGAAATGCTTTCAATTGCTTCCTTAACCTAACCCAACAAAATGTAGTATAGCTTGCAGTTCTCATTTAAGGTAATTAACAAATATCTACTTCAACGAATGATATTGAAATTTCTCGTGCTTGCTACCTTAACCTAACCTAAATCAACTTTGTTATGGTTTGTCATTCTAAAAGCAAGATATATTGATTAACAAATTTCTACTTACTTTATGCAATTTTCTTTAGTTTTTTCCATAGCATTCAGATCGCTGCCGGCTCTTTCCAAAATATTATTCACATAACCTCTATCAACTTGTAACTGACAAATATCGCAACTGCATTCATTTAAAAGAATGGAATCATCTTTTCATATAAAAATATAAAAAAAAAAAAAGATATTCTCATTATATTGCGGAAAAACAACTCACATCCACTCCTTATGCCAATCGTTTAGCGATTTGGGCAAAATGAAACCGTCGCAATCGCTTTTTTCGCAACGTAAAGCATTATATTTGGTCCCGTACTCCGTAATGTCCTCACATCGAGAACATTTACATTTAAACATTTTAGTTTGCATAAGATGATGCTGTCGATCGGCGGTTCCCCAAACTGAATCCGAATAGCAAATACTTAAATGATCGCCTTTCTTAATGGCCCGCGGAGCCCAAATGATTAAGTGGCCGTCTTTGCTGAAGCTTTTCGCTAAATTAGGTATACATGAATGTTCGAGAAATGAGGCATTATAGTAGATTGCGACATGAGGCGGATCAGAAACGGGTACTTCGTGACCATTGATTTGTAAAATACCAATTACTCGCATTATCTCGTCTTCAGTAAACGAAGTAGTATTGAAAAACCTTAGAATCAAGTAAAATGAAAAAAAATTAGAAAAAATTTCACATTTATCTCAAGACGAATTTCGAATGTCCATCACCTCTGCCGAATAAGCAAAAATTTATAAAGAGTTTTGTTAATCGCGTTTGTGTCTGTTGGCCTATCAAACTGTTTTGTGGAAAAAATTGTGTTTTAAAATTTCTTATGGAAGTTTTAAAGTTGAATTTCAAAATTTATCTGGAACCATTAACCAGGAAAAGTATGCATTCAATTTCAGTCTACAAATTGGAAACAATTTGTGAACCTGGCTAAGTCGGCTTAGACTCTCGAGATAATCATATATGTAAATCCTTGCTTATGTTATTAAAATTCTAATTTCCTTTCAAGCTTTATATTCGATTCCTTTTGTTTTTTCTTTCTTCTCTTTTTCCTTCTCTTCCTCTCTGTACCCTATATATATTAAGCTTGTGCGGACGTAAGTGACATGTAATGGGGTTTAAGGCAGATCCGCCTTTTATTATATCAATCTATTCAGAGTCATTTTCTGGATGGATGGAGTCAACGTGAAAATGAAGCCTCCATATGGAGAGCATAGCTAGTTTCTAGCTTTCTATGATGGAAACTGAAAAATACTGCAATTTTTAGAAAGTAAATTAAATTCGCTGAATTTGGAGCACATCAAGTCATTTTTATGGTGAAGTGGTGCAAGGTTGTTTAATTTCTTTTCTTTTTAATCGTTATGGATGGGTCGCTTATTGCTTTCAATCTCGATCTTCTAAAGGGAAATGCGCGATCGTGAGACGATTTGCAGACAAAAGGAACGTAATGAGTCATCCCAGAATTTTCAATAAAAGTCAGTGGCTGGGCAATGGGATGTGACCAAAATGCCGCAGCTTTTCGCTATATCCATAGGGAATGAGTAGGATATTTGAAAACCCTTACATATGTTGCAATCGTATTTAGACAACATTTTCACTTTACTTTGTTCCTTTCAGGTCATTTATGAAAGGCTATAAATTGAAGTAAGGAGTGAGCATCATGCTAAACGCACTGCATTTGTAAAAGCTACAGTTCTCTCAATAGCGTCCCATCGTTCATCTCTCATAAGCTTCATCGGATATTGGAAGTATTGTTGATGATGTGGAAGCTTCTGTAAGAAGCAGAAAACATCAGAAGAGTTCAAAGTACACAAATTTGTCTAGTAAGTAAAAGAGATTATTCATGAAAGCCTTTGCTAATCCAAGGGACGCGTTCCGATGGATGCTAATGTCTTTAAGGGTAAATTCGAAAATAGAACTCTTCTTATATGCATGCTGTAGTTTATTTCAGTGTAATCTCATGATCAGAGACTTGTATGAGGAAAATATTTCTTTCCTTCCTTTTGCCTTTTCCTTTCCCTACCTCTTTCTCTCTCACTTTTTCTTTCTCTCTCTCTCTGCGTTTTTACATGAAATAGTAGTGTAATTGAATCAGTCGGCAATAAATATTCTTATGACACTATTACGTCACTAAAGGTTAAAAAACCCAATGGCCAACGTGAGTAAAGACTGTTTGATTAGGAAATGAGGTCGTTTCCGCTATTGATTAATCGGTCAATTAACGTCAGGGAATTATACAAAATTTTATAAAATATATGAACATATTTATACAGTATTGTCAATTTATCCCTAAACCACTATATGTGTACGAGGATGTATACATGCATATATGTCTCTTTCTCTTTTTTTTTAAATAGGAGCAATCAAACAAGGATTGTTCTCGGTAGATGTGCCTGAACGATGATGTTCTAAACGAACATCAGGCTAGTGTCAAATGTGATGCCATTACGGGCTAAGCACTGCCAAGGCCTAACGCACTCACAATTGATTTCTATGATATGCTATTGTGGATGTGATAAATGCAACGATAAATCTATTATACTACATGGTGATGGGCATAAAAGTGAAACTTACTTTAATATAAATTTGCAAACAGTTTCATAATCGACCTTCCATTGCATGGAATCTCGTCTTGCATTTTCTAACGATTCTAAGGTAATAAACTTTTGCCAAAGTTCAGAATCTTTATCGCGCAACATTAAGCCGCGAACCGTGGTTATGCACTGATACATGGGATGAGGATTAGTGAATTCCTGTACATTCACTTTTCTACCTCTCTGAACGGTTAACTCACATTCGTATTTATGCTCCGATTTCTGCTTGCATTCATTGCCGCACAACAGCCAACCGCATCGTTCACAATTTATATAATCGCTTGGCTCAATGGCATTCAAGCAACCACAACAAACCGGTGGGGTGGCTTGTGAAGGTCCCCTCAGCAATGGGGCCTCTTTAATCAACACTTCAAATGGTTTAATATTACGTGTGGTAATCAAATGACGGCCTAATAGATCGTTAAATACAATCTTAAAAAAAAAACAAAAAAAAAACCGATTTATGTTATATGGAGTATATATTGTTGACACACAGCGTACCTTAAATGGTCGACAATTGGTTTTATGTGATTTCCAGTCTTGTTTTTGATGTTCCGCGCAACAGTAGTAGATCTGTTTGCAATTGGAACAACTATTTTTAGTTTCTGCAGCACAAATCTTACAGGGATTCATTGCATTCGTTTGATTAGTTTTATCAATTAAAACAAAAGGCACCCAAAAAAAAAAAAAAAAAAAACAAAACAAAAGAAATTAATTTTGTTGTTGTTTTCCTTTAAATGAAATTAATTTAAATTTTTAATTCAGAGCAAATCATCAGCAACTTATACTGAATAGTCTCATAAGAGACGACTAACAGAAAAAATTGAAAATAATTTCATTTATTCGCAAAAAAAGTGAATTTGACTATTTATAGATTTCTTCTCTCTTCAAACTCAATTATATACCGGCTAAAGATCGCATGAGCATAAGTCTTTATCAAATATTATGTTTTTCCCCGAAGCGATCAACATGAGATGAAAATTCAATCATTATCCTATATATATATGCAGTGCATGCTGAGAATCTTTAAACTGCAATGATTAAGGAAAACTCAAAAGAATGTTTAACATTCCATTCAAAGTCCTTGCTCTCTGCTAAAATGTAAAAGAAGTTTGCATTGATCTATGAAAAGCAGCTCAACGTAATTTTTTTAAATATGGTAAACCAAAAAAAAAAAAAAAAGAAGGGAATAATAGGGAAAGTCGTCTGTGCAAAAATTCCTCTTATTCGATTATTCCATAAGTAACTATTTTAACATTATAAATGGATATGACGATTGCCATGGCCATCTCTGAATAAAACCATTTTTAGAAGATTTTTCGAGCTTAAACGTGCGTAAGTGCTGCTGCTTAACTCTAAAGAAGAAGAAAAAAAAATGTGAGTTTAAAAAATAAACCAACTGCCAATACATTAAAAAAAAAACTGAGAACATTATAGTCGGACAACGTCGACGATTACATACCCGACATCACTTCGCCGAGTGCAGTCATTCGCTCAGTTCGGTAATAATACTCCAAAAAGCACACATTATTTTCACGCAAAGCCGTAATTGCCATGACAGCCCGCATATTGGAAGATTATCTTCTAATATTTTTTCCATTCCGTCTTTATGGGACGTCAATGGATAGCTGAATAGCATGTTGAACGCCGCTAATAAACTTCGCACTCCCAAAAAAAAAAGGACAGTTTGATGGCCCTCGGTTTGCGTAGCGCTGCTGTTGCTGTATCCGCATCCAATAAGCCTGCCCACCTTTCGGCTGTAAGCGGTCGTTCCGTCTGTAGACACCTGATCGAAATGTATCTGGTTAGCTTCTCGACTGTTTTCAAATGTTTTTTTTTTGGCTGGTACTATCCTCTCCTCGCCATTCGCTATTTCTGTGTTACTTTTCTTTTCATTACACTAAAGAATTGCTCGAGAATTTTTCTTCAACAACGTGCACTGTGAAATAATTGAAATGATTGAAATGCCTTTGTTCTCCCAATAAACCATTAGCTGGGATTCTTTCCTTTAAATGTTGCAAAAAAAGGCCACCTAACAATAGATGCAATCAAAATCTCTTCCCAATGAATCTTTTCTTCTTTTATTTCTTAATAATGCAATTATTCGAAATTATTAGAAACGAAGGAGAGACCAACGATATTGCCAGGGAAAGGATGTGAGTCTCAGATGAGTCTTCCTCTCAATACATGGAATATATTTTAAATAAACGAAACGAAACGTCCACTAGGTTGCCATAAACACAGCATTTTGAGATAATTTCATTGGAATTGTGAAGTGAAAGGAATTCATTTAAATATTCGATATATTAAAATTAATAAATTATATAATGGTATTGTTGGCTCTTTATTATTGTTATGTTTAAACGAAAATATAGAAAAGAACAGCGCATGAATAGTTAGTTCATACATTATCTTGAGCAAGTTTAAAGTACTAAACTTGGCGTTGTTGCAAGCGACATTTCAAATTTATGCAGTCACTGCTACTGCGAAATGAGTTTACAAATTGCACGTCTCAATGTTGTTTTTATTTTTGTTTTTTATTATGATATAATAAAAGATAAATAAATTCATTTCTTTTTTTTTTTATTAATTATTGTATTTTATTGCATTAACGGAATTGATTAATATCGAAAAAGTTGTGATAAAAAACTCCTCTAAACTGATGTTATGAAGGCAGTAAGTTCGACTAAAAAGGAAGGAAAAAGGAAACAAGACAAAACATGGGGATACATACGTTAATGTTTTGTAGGTTCTTTGGGAAAAAAGTGACATAGCCTTCACAATGTTATAGTTCATTATTTCTTGTCTCCTATCAAACACTTCAAACACTTCATAACTTGTTTCGAAAATTATTATTATGAATATTTTTTTCCATAATTTATAAGAATTTTACATATTTTTCTCGTATACAGAGAGAGAGAGAGAGAGAGAGAGTAGAGAGAGTAGTATAGAGTTTAAGTACAAATAACTAGATAAAAATTGATTGAAAACCACTTTAACTTCTATTCATCTCTTGTTCACAGCAAAATCGTTCTTTTTAGTTATAAAAAGCAACAAAAAGATAAAATGGATGAATCGAAGGGTCAGCCTAAAGAACGTCTGAAGGGTTCGGAAAGCAAATAGTTGTCGAAACTGATGGAAGATCAACATTTTAAAGTCATAGGTACAAAAAAAAATTTCAAAAAAAGAAATCGAAATCCAAGCCAAATGAGAAGAAGAAGTCTCGGAGTGAAGTTAAAAAGCCCAAAAGAATCGATAAACGTTTTCAAATTTCCTCGAGCGAAAATGATAATAAAACCACATCAGTTAAAGTTAAAATTAGCAAATAAATAGAAATTTTTAAATATTTCATTAAATGTTTTTGATATATATTTCTTACCCTTATAAAGAAACTGAAGCTTCTACATGAGAAGCTGATTCCGTGTCTATCAAGATAATAAAAAACGTCTCAAATAAACTTAACATACCCTTACACTGCAAGTAGCGTAGAATAAAAAAATAATGATGACGTCATAAATTGATTTATTGATTTTATATAACCTAAGCGTATTTTTTTGGATACCATCGCACACAAGGATTCTCAGAAAGTGTAAGACCTTAAGTGCGAAAAATGATTTATGATGAAAATTTTTTCATCAAAAAAAATTTTACATGAAAAGTAAATCAATCAAATTTGAACCGCATTTACGAAAAATAATTCACTAAGTAAAACGTATTTTAACATAATGAAAAACAGAACACCTTCAACAACTTCTTGTTAAAATTTAGAAATATTTTGTGGCATATTCCAATGAACATACGCATATAAAATTATTTAAAATTGACCAAAACGCTTTGTCATTCACAAACATACGCTTTCTTTTGACCGAATCATCCTATCTCCATGAAATGAAATTTTTCTAAATAGATTTCCCATAATTAAATCAAACTGTCAGTTTCCATTTCTAACTTCAGCACAAATTGTGCACCTGCGTTATATTCATTCATATTGGCGGCATACAACAACGCAGATTGCCTAGAAATGTCTAGAATCAATTGATCTAGGATTGTGTGCAAAAGAAATGGAAACTAACGGTCAATTTCGAAACCTAGATCGGACGTAGGAGTAATAAAAATTTGATTTTCAATAAATGAAAATTGTAAAGATCCTCTACCATGAAAAGTATTCCCCGACATGAACACATTTAATACATTCTTATATAAATTATATAATAAAATTGGAATAATAACCGAATGAAACAATTCATATCAGTTACATTCCCATTTTTAAAATACCTCACAAAAAAATCCCATGCGATAGTAAAATAATGACTACTTTTTATTTACAACGTTGTAAAAGGCGGTAAGTATTCAAGAACTTCCCTTTTAAAAATAAATTTGTAACAAATAGTAGAGAGAAAAAAAAAAGAAAACAAACACTGACCAGTTATTTATTTACATACAATTATTAAAAGTTTATGAGCGACTAAACACATACGTTGATTAGTTAAATAACAATATAACTCATTAAATACGAGTTTGTGTGTATGGTTTTTAAAAAAAAAAAAAATCTAGCAGAACAATTTGCAAAATATTTATTGAACCATTAATTACATCACGCTCCAAAGCATCGGCCACTGCCTTTAGAGAAAATGAAATATAAAAATGAATGGATGCAATAAATATGTCGTTGGGTATGTACAAATATTTTAATTTATTTATTTTATATATAATTTTATATTTTTTTTCAGACAAATATATCGCCATATACATGCCAAGTGCTTGAAGAGGACGCGCGGCAAGTGCTTCAAGAGGATACACGTCTTGCAGAAGGAAGAAACGCGAGAGAAATAATAAAAAGAAGAAGTCTGTAAATCGAAAAAACAAAAAGGAAATTATTTTAAACACAGGACCACGATGATCCTGGCAAAAGTACGGGCGTGTGAAGCATTTCTCAAAGATAACATTACGAAGTATGAAGTTTCACGGAAAGCTGATGGACTTTTCTTAATACATTTCTATTGAAATCAGCTTAAAGTTCCTATCAATCACTACATGTATATCTATTTAATTATTTACAATAAAGTTGGGAGATGAGCTTTCCATTGTGTACAAAAAAAAAATCGATTTACAATTATCAGAGGAGAGTTCAGATTTTTAAAGGTGCAAAGGAATATGTTTTGCAAGATTGCAAACTATGCTCTCGCCGTCGTTACTCGAATAGTCTTAATTCTCTTGGACCTATTTCTCTACCCAATCCAAACATATAGCAACAAGCACTGTTTATAATTCTATTCCTCACGAACTTCCTGACTAAGACTTAAAAGCTTTAGTCATTTGGATCGAAAATACTTTGTAGAAATCCGTGAATATGTTAATCACGACCATTAAGTATTAGGTGGGCTTACAAACTTATCTACAACAGTCTAGACTTGATAATCATCAATAATAGGGCAAGACTTTATGGATTTCTGAAACTTCTTTCTGGATGCTCTAAGTATCTTGATGAAAGTATGAAATTTTAGTACCCTAATATTAAGCAAGCGTAGTTTCTCTCATTATTCACCGTAAGAAGTCTTCTTTTATTATTACAAAATATTTTTAATTTTTTCTCATACGCTACACATAAATTAGAATAATTTTTTATTAGAGATTTTTTTAATGAAGAGCCTCTACCCATATCTTCAATTGTTCTAAAACATATACAATAGTTATTGTTTAATAAGAAATTACAATCAATTGTTTAGACAAATACGATATGCACATGCAGCTTTCAGGTATCTATTTAAACGTCAGTTTCATTGAATCCATTGTTTATATCATTTAACAGTTGGAACTTTTTCAAAATAACTGAATTTTTGGTTTTTCCATATTTTTCAAAATAGGGTTTATCTGCCACGCTATCCTCTTTTTCTGGCGTCCCTTTTATGTCAGCTAAAGATTTATCTGACCGAACTGCATTGGCGGGGAATGGTGTCGAAGTGAATTTGGCAAATGTCTCATTTGGATTTTCATCGCTAGCATTGTATACATTTTTTGCTTTATATGCAAAACTTGCTCCGGGTTGTCCCTCTTTAAAGGAATGCGTAACACTTTCTCTGTCTTTGCTTATATAATTACCTAAAAAGAAAAAAAATATTTAGTTGATTGTAATCTGGTAACTGATGAGAGAAAAAAGTGGCACTGGTATTTTATTTTATATTCACAAAAATTCAAACAACATCACAATCCGACACAAATTTCCATAAAAATGCAGCTAAAAACAGTCGATGCTCCATGAATTTAATGTGCCCTAGTAGCTAGAGTTCCTTGGAACTTCTGCCTTTCTCTACCCCGACCGTCCGTTTAAACTGCAATCGCATTGTTACGTACCTTTTGCATTTTTAAAGCACGCCGTACGAGCACTACCATGACACGCCTGAAGGGGTCGATGGCGGAAATTAAGCAAGCATGTAACAGGGAATGACAGAATAGCTGCTCATTCTTTGTGGGTCACATAGAAATAACCTCCTCAAATACATCCTAATAAACATAGTTTAGAGAGCATTTAGCAGTGCTGAACTCTTACAGCAAGGCTTGCTTTTTTCTTAACACATTCTTTAACATAATTTTGAATAAAAAAGGATGAATAGAAGTAACTTCACTTCTATTCACTAACTGGCTCCAAAATAGTAAAGTTTATCGTCTTGCTGATACTTCAAGGAGATGTCGTACCAATAATCTCAGTCATCCCTTGGTCCTAAAGTAACTTTTCAGATTCGTCTTTTTAATTACTAACGGTGAAACCGCTATCATACTCTAATGTTAGCCTGATTATAGAGGTCTATTAATTTGATAATAATTTTTTGTCTATAACGACCTTGCCCAAAGCAATATTGAAGAATGAAAACTACGCGGTAATTCCCACCGTACTGAGTTACGAAAAACGAACTAATTTTACGTTGTTCCTCTTTAGCGCATAACATAGAGAACACTTAAAAATTCGCATTTTAATGACGACTAAAGAGCACTTAACATAACACACTGTCCCGGCCAGAGACAAGTGCGGCATCCTCGGTGAGTATAATTTTAATAATAAATGGTGTGGCCGAATCTACTTTACGAATCGAACCGGAAACGAACAACCGAACTGACCAGGCGCCTGACTTGTTCTTGCCCTTTCCTGATCTCGATGATCTCTCTTCAGTATCGTCGAAGTTATTAATAAATCGATTAAAGCCCTGGCATTTGCAAAAGTCCGCGAGTGCTGAGAAGTTTCACAATGCGTCTACTTAAGTGCCTTAAACAAATTCGACTTCTTCAGTCTCCTAACGAACTGCCATTTTAACTTAACCAAATTATCTGTTGTTGTCGCTGAAGATGTACACTATTACAGTTTTATCATTCTACTTGTAAGCGCAAAATATTAACAACAGCCTCTCGAGATTTGTTGACAAGCCCAGAAAAAATCTTTTGAAGAGAATCATCAAGAGAAGTGTAGATCGGACTTCAATTATTATTCAATTTAGTAGTTTTATTACTAGTGCCTTTTTTTACTTACCTTTGGCTCCAAATAGATCCGCATGACGTAAATCTGTGCGTTTAATTTTGCCTTTCTTGCGAATGTTATTACTTAAGGTTTTGGTTTTGATGGATTTTTTAATTCTCTCAGCTCTTTTCGTTTGAACTCTACTTATCTCCTGTAACTTTTGGTCTAAATTCTTCGCGCAATGTTTTTGTTGTGGCTGTTGTTCTTTGCATATATTATTTTGTCCGTGGTTTAATTTATCCGCTACATCAGGACTTGACTTGGCATACCCCTGATATCCAATGTTGCTCTCGGTATCCGATATATTTGTACCCAGACCACTACTTTCCTCTAATTCGTCTTCGTCGACAATTTCAATCTGAAAGTATAAAAAAATATTTTTTAAAAATTATTTTTTTATTTTTTAATTATATAGTCACCTCTTCGGCAAGTGGCGGTCGTAGCAATACTTCAGGCCCTCCACCATATATGCCGTGTAAGAAATGCCAAAGTGAAGCATTCAATTGGGCATAATCTGAGCCTAGACGTACGCCACGTACTGGTGAAAATTTTTGACTTAATTCATTGCCGGACGCTACAATAATGTTAGTGTTATTAATAGGTCCTGGCTCCTTATGTGTCAGGCCTCGGGCAAATTGCTGCCACTTACGTAGCCAACCCATAGAAATAGCATAAATGGCTGATGAATCTAATTCGGCGTCGCTACATCGTGTAAACACTGTCTGCTCATAGCATTGACGTCTTGTAAGCATTTCCGCCGTGCGTTTACAATTTTCACATTCAAACAACACATTAATAGCTGGCCCACCACCAAATTTACTTTGAAGCAATTCCCACAATTGTTGCGACAAAGGTATTGCCAACTTTGACATGATGTCTGTTTTGGATGGTAAAACACCTCCATGGGGACACAAAATGGTCCAATTATTAATCGGTCCTGGTTCGGAGAATGTATTAAAACGCGCCAACCATTCACGTGATATATAAAAACGTAAATCTGCTTGAGAGGCGGGGAAAGAGGCGGCCAAAACGTTCGCTTCGAAACGCAACAACTCCATTTGCGGATTATGTTTATGATAAAACAGAACATAGGCTTGACAATTACGAACATCATCTGCCGTTACTTCTTTCACGTGATAATCATCAAACTCGTACCAATGATCAGTGAGCGCATTGCGTGCAAAACATGTGTAATGCCCACCGCCAACAGTACCATGATGGCATATAACAGAGACGAGATTATAAAGCGACACTTGGGATTTACAATCTTTATGCAAATAGGGTCGCAAGTCAAAAGCTTCAAGAGGAAATTCTACATGTGAGGAAATTTTCGAACTGTAAGACAAGTCATGACGGAAACGCTTCAAATGTATGCACAGCACTTCCGGTAAGTCGAGCACACGGGAATATTTGACACCTGTTCTCAGTTTATTGCACTTTTCGCAACTGTACATGTTATCGCCTTTCAATTCGTCAGCACTGAAAAAATTCGCCATGCAGTCATACAAGGTGACCGAAGGCCCCCACAGCCAAGATCGAAACAAACTCCAAAGCCACGACAACCAGCTTTCATTAGTTCGACTTGAACTCGCCGAATCAATAGAATTGAGGCTTTGAACACTAATGCTGTGTGCTTGATGCAAAACCGTTAAGAAATCGCGATTCGGTATAGGTAAGGAAAGGTCTTGGAATGTTTCTTCTCTTGTTGATATTCGATCACAGGTAAGGCATTGTACCGAAGATAAAAGTTTACCATCGAATATATCGCTTATTATGGAACGTGTTACTACACATGTGGTTGCATTGGAGGTAATATGGGTGTTATTCGGTACTGTGGTAGTAGGTGAGGATGGGTTGTTTTCTTCATTAGGCGGCTCAGACATGGAACTGTCGCATGTAATAAAATCACTTTCCGCTGAAGATGAAGAAGAACTTAATTCCGACGTGCAATCTTCGTCCTTTTCGTGTTGTTCTGTCGCATTTAAATTGACACTACCGTTTTTAGTCGCACATATCCTCGAATTGCTACTAATTTGCTCTTTCAGTTCCTCATGCAGTTGATCCATGAAGCACCTTAAAAATTCTTGAGTATCATGTTGCTGAAAGCCTCGAAACATAGGGTGTACACTACGTATGCCATATAATATACTGCGTGGCGCTACGTAACCTTCCAAATACAGCATTTTTAATTACGAATAATTTCACATATTTTGTCAGCAATCTTACCTTTACTATTGTCTCGCTTGCGCCACATGTCGCAAATTAAACGTTGATAGCTCTTGGCTAGTCCGACCCTACAGCGCGATTGGCCTTGTTCAATTATATGATCTACCAAATCGCCGCAATTCAAAAAGTAATGAGTCATTGGAAAAATATTGCTTAGCGCTTGTAGAGCCGAATTCATGTAGCAGGTATTCGCTATATTCTGCAAACCTACCAATCCCGTACCCATGCCATAAGAACACTCAAAATCAGAACTTTCATCGTCATCAGAAGCATGTATTGACTTAACTGTTGGAGGATCGCCAACATGAGCGGGTCTAGATGCTCCATCCAATGAGACTTCACGTTCGCACAAATAACACCAAGCACGCTGCGATGACAAATTTAATTGTACACAATGCAAATCATGATTTATACTATTCTCGAAATGCTTTGTACTGTGATCTTTAACTTGTTCAGAACAACCGACTTGAAGGCATTTTTGATGCAAACAAATCCATAAATTTGGTCCGGAATACTGGCAATTGGCACATTTATATAGCTGCGATTGAAATTAAACAGTTTTATGTCAACAATTAGAATTTCTCAACTTAAGAAATAACTTTACCGTATTATGCTGTTTAATATCCAACAAAGTGAAATGTTCCGCCGTTAAATGCTGGCAAATGCAAGGTTGGCGCGTCGCATTCATTTTGTTCGTGCACTTTTTCTCTATTGTTTATTTTAAAACCATTACAATGTATTTCAATTGGTTAAACGAAGTTTTTATATTCCTTTCGATGGATTTAGAAATTAATGATTTTACATAAAAGCAGTTTTCGTATACTAATTAAACGATTATTGTAATTTTTTATGACAATGTTACCGATTGTCAAAATTTTCACCGATTTTTGAGATGGACAAACTGTAGAAATTTAAAGGATGAGAAAATTGCATCGAATTTTTCGACCACAATTTAATATTTCGACTAAAATAATATAAAACTTAATGCGATGAGTAACATTGTTTCGCGATGTATAATTTTTTCGTTTTCTTTTTTTTAAATTTATTTTTATTGAAAATTACATTCAAAAAAGCTATGCTCAGATCAAACGCCCTATATAAACATATATATTCTTTCTTAAAAACTGCTGTCATATATCTAACGTTCTATACATAGTATATGAATTAATGCTGTCCTAATAAGAAAATTTTTAATTTTATTAATCAATAATCAATCATTAAATAATTACATTTCAATTGTTTATGAATTAAGATTCTCCCTCTCTTTCATTTATCTACTCATAAATTAAACGAGCAAAATCATTTAACTTATTTTTAAGATTTTAGTCAATATAAGCAATCTTCACTATACTCTAGACATAATTCTTTCTTTTAAAGCTAAGGAGCAAAAAAAAAAAAAATCCTCAATTCTTATTAAACTGAAAAGTCGTTTGGCACTTTACTGTAAATTATAAGAAAGAAACGTAGTTAGACTTCAATAAAATTCATCTCAAAAGAAAACGCTTAGTTCTCTACTGTAACAATAAGTTGTCATTACTGCAATTTTTTTTCTATTGAACTTAAAATTAAAAACAAATTGTATAAAAATTGAAAAGTATAAAATTTTTTAATAAGAAGATTGAAAAAAATTCTGTGCATTGAAAAGTTTTTATATGAATCATCAGTATTTGGCATATTAAGTGGTTTTGTTTTAGATTTTGGCATTTATAAGCACCGTGATACTTACTTAGGGCCGCAGAATCGATTTTCACTTGTGAAGCATGGGATACACAGATTTGTGCCATTAAAATCTTTATACCCGCGATGATCTGAATTCGCATACAGTGTCTGTGTGGTTACTGGTTAAGGTGCCGTAAAGTGGGATGCGAGTGGCATTTGTGGAATTGAAAAAAAATTACATTACTTAAACAATTAAAAAAGAAAGAATACTTGTAAGTGATTCTTCTCCTGAGAAGAAGAAGAAGAAGAAGAAGGAAAATTTTTTGTGTGTGTGTATGTGTACATGGATAAATATAAAAACCTTGCGCAACGTACACGCTTAAAAAATAAGTAAATAAATAGTACACATACACACAAAATTTACGCGTGTAAACGCAAGTATTGATATGCAACATCAGCAACATACGAGGACATTAGAAGCATCAGCAGCTGCTCATACGACTGGAGGTAAGAAGAATTATAAACAAACATGTACGCTTAATTTTTTTGTTTTTGTTTTTTGGAGGGGCTTCGTACGATGGACAAATTGCTGGTTTATATGATTTGGAGGAAACTTTGGGTTCCGGACATTTCGCTGTAGTGAAATTAGCTCGCCATGTATTTACTGGAGCTAAAGTTGCTGTTAAGGTAGTTGATAAAACGAAATTAGATGATGTTTCGAAAGCTCATTTATTTCAAGAAGTAAGGTAAAGTAGAACCAACCGTATACATATATACATATGCTTATACTTGCTTTTGTTGCAGGTGCATGAAATTAGTGCAGCATCCAAATGTGGTACGTCTGTATGAAGTAATCGATACAAAAAACAAACTCTATTTAGTACTAGAGCTGGGTGACGGTGGTGATCTTTATGATTATATTATGAAACACGATGGTGGCTTAACAGAGAATTTAGCGCGCAAATATTTTCGTCAAATCTTGCGTGCCATCACCTATTGTCATCAGCTGCATGTGGTGCACAGGTTAGTAAAATACTTAAGAAGAAAGAGTTAAAATTTTCTTAAAAATTTTCTCCCCATTTTTAAGAGATTTGAAACCAGAAAATGTGGTGTTTTTTGAAAAACTTGGCGTGGTAAAGTTAACCGATTTTGGCTTTAGTAATAAATTTTCACCTGGACAGAAATTACAAACTTTTTGCGGAAGTTTAGCTTATTCGGCTCCCGAAATTTTATTGGGGGACTCCTATGATGCTCCGGCTGTTGGTAAGTTAGTCAACCTGCAATTTTTATTTCACGAAATTAGTAAAAATTTATTTTCATTTTTAGACATTTGGTCTTTGGGTGTTATTTTATACATGCTTGTATGTGGCAATCCGCCTTTCGAAAAGGCGAATGACTCTGAAACTTTAACAATGATAATGGATTGTAAATATACGGTGCCAACTCAGGTGTCACCCGATTGTCGCCGCTTAATAGGTTCGATGCTGGTAAGAGATCCCAAAAAACGTGCTACAATCGAACAAATTGCTGCCGATCCATGGGTTAAGGAAAATGCTGAAATTGACGACGCCGACTTTCTGCCATTGGTTAAGCGTGAACAGATTAGTGAAGAAGATCACGCCTTCATTGTCCAGAAAATGATTAATGGCAACATTGCCTCAAAGGAGGAAATTCTTCAGTGCGTAGTTTAAGAGACCATTTAAGATTGTCACTAAATCTTCTTTTTTCACCAGAGCATTGGATAAGGATAAATACAATCATATAACGGCCACATATTTTTTATTGGCTGAAATACGCTTACGAAAAAGACGTGAAGAGCAGTTGAGGCAAAATTCCCTCCTTTCTTTAGGCAAAATGAAGTAAAATCTATTTATTAATCTGTGTTTGTTCAAATTGATTGGCACATTTTTTGTATAGAAGCAACTTCAGTGCTGGTATGGGATCTGTGCAGGGGGCGGATATAGGCAAAACCGGTCAACCCGTGAAAGTGCCTATTAATATTATCTGCAGTCCAGAAATTTTACAAAATGAATCAAGAAATGTAAGTTGTGCCACTTCAATTACTTTAAGTATATTAATCTGATTGTGATCGCAGGACAAACGCAGCCGAAAATGCAGCATTGTTCGTGAAGAAGATGAAGAAGAGTCTTCGCACGAATTGTCTTGCGAGGGAAATGAATTGAAAGTGGCGATAACGCGCCGTGAGTCAATTTCAGACGGTCGTCTTCATCGTTCAGTCCAGGAAAGAGCTTTAAATAGCTCTAAGAAGTCAAATATAGATGATATTGGTGCTGGTGGCGATGTGCTGGATACCATTGAGACCCAGACAAAAATGGTTGTATCCGTTGACGCTACCCTGGCACAAAAGCTGAATGAAATGGATATTCAAAGCACTGATAAAGTGGCAGATTTAACAGCCACAATAAATAACTCGAATCAAACTATAAGTGAATCTTTAGAGATACAAGATACTTTACGAGGCTTAGAAGAATTGAAACTAAAGTCAAGTAAGAATCCGGTGCTTACGCACCATAGGCGTCACTCAAAGCTTAACAAGATTCGTACACCATCTTGTAGCAGTTCAGAGGCTTCAGATGAAGATACGAAGACTCGCAGTAAAAAGAAAATACATAAATTCGTAGGTGATACTCCCACAAGATTTCGCGTCCATCGTCGCGATTCGCATGATGATAGTAGTGACTCACAGGACCAGGGCTGTCCACCGTCCGACGCACATGCAGGTCATGATGCAGCTAATTTAATAACGACAAATTCCTCGAATGTAACCGACAACAAAAAGGACGGACAAACTCAGGTACATCGATGTAAAAATGCAGCAACCACTTCTTATAACAATTTATGCTCAACATTCATTCATAAGTTTATTCTCCCTATGAGGAAATACTTACAAGTCTTATTAATTTCTGTCCAATTTTTCTAGAATAAATCGGAGGATACGCGGCATCATAAATCGTCAACGCATTCTTATGGTCATAATCACAAGTGCAAGAACAAACAGTCAAAAGAGGGTTCTACTGCTACCAATGATAAGCACTGTTCCCTAGCGGAGAAAGCAATGCAACTGCAAGCTGTTAATTTGAATTCACGGCGGAGGCGAATTCGAGAAAGCCAATCATTGGATCGAATAACGGAAGCACAAGAATACGATCTGTTGCGTCATCGATCGTCGTTTCCTTACGCTGAAACGCAGTGCAATTACGATCAACGCATTTCTTTATTCAATCTACATGCTTTTCCCGAAGCAAAAGAAGAAGAGTACGATGACGAAGGATCCGAAAACCATTCTAACCATACAGAACAGTTCCGTAATTCGCTGAACATTATCAAAGAACACGGCAACACTCTTACAATTAGGAGCACTGTCAATAATAATAATTCTTTGCAGCACAATCACAGTACTGGCAATAGCATTTATAAATTGAATTCCATAGAGGAAATTGACTTGATATTACATGAGAAGAGCTTAACCAAGACCTTACAAACGACTAGCTCGAAATGTTTTGTTACCATTAAAAAAATTCGTAAACTAGGCAAATATTTCCCCGTAGTAAATTTTTCTTAATAAAAACGCACTAAGTCATCATTAAAAAAAAATATATATAATAGAAACACAAAAACTAAACATATAAGGCATTGGTATAACCTACACACAGAAATATAACTTAAAAAAAAAAAAAAAAAAAAAAAAAAAATGAAAACAGTATATGCAGCAAAAGAAGCATTTTTCTATTGCAAGTGTTTTTGTTTATTATTATTTTTTTATTATTTTTCTTCTTTTTTTTTTTTTAAATAAAAACAAAGGGCCCTTATATTAAATTCCCTGTTTAAAACGTAGTTTTTTGTTGCCTCTAGTGAAAACATACCGTGAAATGAAATTATATGCTAAAATAATTATACACACACTTACAAGAAAACCAATCACATACGTATATTTTTATGCATAGTTATTTTTTATTTTATATTGATTACTAAATTAAGTGTAACTTATATATACAATACATACATAATATATTTACATACTAATTATTGCAAATAATTTACTTCAACTATTCAATGCAATGCAATGTTTGTTTAGTGATTATAATTTAGAAAAAAAAAGAAGAAAGAAACCACTAAAATCATTATTGAAAAAGAAAATAATGCAAATTTAAGTATTATGGAGAAAAAAAAAATGCATGCTTAAGCCGAGAGATAACGGTTATTTTTCATTATATATTAAAGTTTAAATGCACTGAACATACTCTCTCTCATATTAATATAAGAGGCAAATATTTAGATGGGAAGTGTTATTGGCACACAACAAATATGTGGGTTGAGATATGCGCAGCTGATTCTAAATCAAAGTAAACATCATTGAGAAATCGCTGAATCATACCCTTCGGTAATAGGCGAAAAATTTGAATCGAACTGTCAACTTATGAACTCTGTTCCATATAACCTTCAATCGGAAGTGAAAAGGGAAAAGGGAGTCAACTCCTCAAGGAGTTTGCTAAAGTAGTACAAATCCCCGTTAGATGAATTAGATATTTCCTCGTGCAGTCCGCAAAAGTGGCAGAATTCGTTCACATTATGCTTATACATATACTTATGTATATATTGATATATTTTTATGCATTTTATTACATATTTTATGTATATTTATATATTTTGTATATATTTATATATATAAAACATGTAATTATTAATAGCAAGGTCCATTGCCCATTGTCATTTAAAAAAAGTAGGCAAACGCGTCTGTCACGGTAACGCAATTTTGAAAAACCGTGAGGCCGCTAAAAGTTAGTTCACAACGTGGAAAGGTAAAACAGCTACCGTAACTAGCGTTATAAGAGTGTTGCAGAAACTACCAGGGATTTTTTTCTATATAAGCTACAGCTGATTCTCGCTTCCAATGCAACTACCATGGATTATTTTCTATACAAAATAGGAAATTATTTCTCACTTTCATTTCAGTTCGACGCAACTACCAGGGATTATTTTCTATATATGCTACAGCTGTTTCTTACTTTCAATGCAACTAGGAAAGGTCGCATACTGGGAAGAAGCCTTTCAAATGCGATTTAAGATAAAAAGCGTAAAACAATCTCCAAAATCTGTCGTAATTCTATCAACTTTTGTACCAAGTTTTGTGGCAAATGTTTTTCGCATCGTGAAACAGTACACACCGGCGTCCGTTTGTGTAGGATGCAGATGCTGTCAAACCCGTTTGAAATGTTATTCTAATCGTATCAAACACCGACGAACTCGACCTGATACTTGTGGTCTTCCCGATTACGACCAAAAGATCGTGTATGTAGATTCTTGATCAGCATCAATTTAGCATTGCCTGTCAATCCACCTGCTTGAAAGGAAATCGCTTTCTCAAAATTTTATTAAGCATACCAAACTTATCACTTCATGTTGTCCTATGCAGCTTAAATGACACCTTCAAGGGAAGAGAGAGAGTGATTATAATCAGCCTGCACAATTAATTCAGCGTTGTCCATTTGTCCACGTATTTTTGTCATCTGCCCTTCTACCCTCTTAGAAACAAAAAATGCTATTATACTCAGCTCGGATCAAATCTTTTGATTTGCTCGGCTACATTATTTATAATACTTATATAAGAAATAGAAAGCATATTAAATCACTTGAAATTTCGAGCAAGTATTGTGTACTTTTCAACTCTTTTTTTTTTTCATTTTTCAGTCAAACAAGTTCCTTCCGCACATATTAACCAGATATGTACATATGAAAGGGAATTTTTTGCATAAAAAGCACATCTTTTTTGCATGAAAATTATGAAAAATATTTTATTCAGTCTTTTGAGTCATTTCGGTACATTTTGCTAAAAACTAAACACTGTTCGATAAATATGTGCAAACCAGTGATGAGTGATACAATGAATGAATGAAGTTTGGCGAGTTAGCTGTAATTGGTTGATTTGAAGGCAACACGCAGGAGTTTTGCTGTACGGAGCAGATATTATGTAATCAATGATCTTGCATTCACTTCGTTGATAAGTCGTTCTGTTTTTGAAGAATGAACAGTTAAAATTGATCAATTGTTGTTCGTAGTGTTCTTGTTTCGCCGGATTCAGTCTCGTAATCGATTTGGATGGTGTGCCTGAACTTACCCGCGGATTTTTACGCATATGGTTCATAACATGGATTTACTTCTCTACTTGTCCTCCCCACGATGTAAAACGACGACGTCGTACGCTACGAAGTAAAACTACATTTCTTTTGTTGCTACCGGTGAATACCCTTTACTTTGGCACAAAAATTGACATTTTCGTTATTAAAAAAACAATTTTTACATTACGGCAGCTCTTCGTTGCCTGATGTCCAAAGTACTAAAAAAAAACACAAATTCAAACGTGCATCTGCGAGTAAATTCCGGTTTCATATTTACCCACGGTATACGGTTTTGCTTTTGTGCAAACTTCGCACATTTTTGTATTGATTCAATTCTTGCACAAGATACGTAAAAAATATAAACGGATTCATATATATATATATAGATATAGTGCGTTTTATAAATATTCCTGTTCGATAATTGCAAATGGGATCTTGTTTCGATCTTCGAAGTCGAGGGATTAAGGAAACTCTCAGCAAAAAACTGAATTTTGAAAGAAATGAGTTCTATAATAAAAGCCGACTTTGGCCGAATCTTCTAAAATCACCACTTTTATTTTCAAAAAAGTTGTAAAAATTTTTCCAATATAATAAACCTTTACATGCGATTGTCAAATATTTCTGGCTAAAAAACTGTTAGCACGGAGTTGCTTTTAATAAATAAGAAAAATGGGCAATGGTCAATAGAAAATTTTTAGCGCAGAGATGCTTCTAATGAAAAAATTGGTCAATAAAATATCTTTATCATCGTTACATGAAACTGGCAACGCCGTGTAAGAAATTCTGTTAAAGTGACAAAGCCGTTTAAGAAATTCTGTTAAAATGAGAAAGCAGCAAGCAAGATAAAGTATATATATATACAAATAACTTTTTAACTTTATTAGAAATGTTTGGTTACTATTAATAACACAATTTTTGATATTGTATTATCTCCCATAATGTATTCAAAAGGAGTCGATCCAGTTGGGAGGCCCAATACATGGATTTGTGCCTGAAAATTACGAAAAATCTAAGAGCTCAAGCTCTAAAAATGCGATTTCCCTCTTCTCTCTGTTTCTCTATTTATTATATGTAATCTCTTACCGTAAGATTCTTCTTTTTATACGTAATGACTACCATTGTAAACTGATTATCGACATGGCGTTGTTTAAGAGTAAATTTTAGCGTTTATGTTGTTTCTATTTTGGCGCTTTCTCATGTACTCTTAATGATTTTATTAAGCTGCTCTTTTCCAATAAGAAATATTTGTGTTATGCATGAAGCTTATTTCGCAAATCTATTCATTTGTTTTGTTTTCTTGACTTTTATTAAATACAAGAGAACATTTTTACTTTAGGTCTACGTTGCGAGGTCATTAAATCCGACAATAAAAAAGTTCAACAATGTTCACTTTTATTTTTTTTTCTTGTTAGTCGTTAGCTGGTTTTTTCCTTTACATGGTTTAAAAAAAAAAGGACCACGTGGGAACACAGAGGTGCTTTCATTAAATTGCAACGCTTCGATTTTGTTAAAGTGTGATAGAAATTGAGGGCGCAGTTCTGTTAAATGAGAAATTAAACTTCAATCCAGTTAATCTGAACAATTCGGATTATCAGCTGGTTTTCTTACTTACTTACTTGCAAAAATAATTTTTGAAACTTACTATGGAAAAAAAGAACATAATTTCGTTGTATGATTTATTTAAAATTTGCAGGAAAATATATTACCTGTCACCACATGCACCACCATGTTAGAAAAATAAGAAAATTTTCTCGCGCTCAAATAAGCGAAGTTATTTATATAATAAGATAATATATCGAGAGAAATGAAACCTCTTAATAACATAGATTTTCGATCCAGCATTCTCAATGTCTTTAATTGTTGAAACGCATGAGTTTGTCCATTTGTTAACCTATACCTGAGCAGCATAAATATACAGCAAATATGTACTTTAATTTCTTCGAAGACAACTTCCGCATTTTTTAATACGATCAATTCTTTTTTCTTTACTTTCACTTATACACTTTGTACTAGCTTTTAATAATAATTGAATTCGTCTGTTAATGTATTTTAGCTGATTTTCATGTGTAAATACATCAATATATAAACAAAAAATATTAACTTTTATTTAACAGTTGGTCTAACAGCGCCATCTCTTAACAAGTAGCCATAACAACTATACATACTTAGCGGCCCACGTTATATAAATGTATCAAAAATATAAATTCATCTCCCCTTGTACGTCT
>NW_023998422.1:9305636-9341422 GCF_014805625.2 Glossina fuscipes
ATATAAATTCATCTCCCCTTGTACGTCTCCTGAATAGTTTTATACAATTTTTGGGAGTATCGTCCGTATTATCGTAAAATAAAGAATTTCTTTTTACTAATGGGATTAAGTACGAGTTTGGAATTTTTAAATTTTCGTCCAAGCTTGTGGATTTTTGACACTCATAATTTGTGGCATTTGCAACCGCCTTCCTTGGCCCATCATATAGAATAGTCTTTAGCGCAAATCATTTTTCGACGTCATTGGATGTAAATGCGTTTCAACAAACGAGTTCGCTTCGTTAATAGAGGAGTTCGTTATTTTTGAAAAAGAACCTTGAAAATCCGTGTATTTTAACGGGTAATGCTACACTTTTAACAGAACAGATGAATAATTTTGTTCATCTTGTTCTTCTTCATCACAAAAGTTGAACGCTCCGGATAGTTGCCATATGTTGGAGGCAAGTCTCAACAAATGGTACATTTTTTCAACGTGTAAAGAAAGAAAATCCATCTAACGGTTTTTTCATGACAAACCAAAAAAATTTGAAAAAAAAGAAAAATTCATTTTTTCATTTGTAAAAAAAAGCACCAAAGAAATTTTCAAGTTTGTGAAGTGGATGGTGTTACAGTTATTGCTGAAAAGCAAAAAAAAAAAAAGTTAATGTAAAAAAAATTAAAAAACGCAGAAAATAAAAAATATGTCAGTAGTTTTCTTGGTCACCTTTTTCATAAAGGTACATCAATTTTTATATGTGTTTTGTATATTTTATGGTATAAATATAGGCTTTGAAATTGTAAATGGTGCTTCTAATATAAAGAAAAAAGGACATATATTAACGCCACCGCGGCAAAAATAGGCAACAACAAGTTAATTCGCTACGTTATTTATGTTAACTCTCCGTAAGTCAAGAAATCGGTTGGCACGTTACGAAACGTCGCTTTGTTGGCTGAGCAATTGATTTCTATAATATAAGCTATCAATTGTCAAACCATTCAGTATAGGAAGAAGAAGAAGAGATCCTAATGTCATCATAGGAAATTTATTATTGCTCTTCTTCTAAAGAAAAATTGGATATTTATTTTGCAAAAACGGAAAGAAAAAAGTTTGATTAACTATTAAATTCATCCAATCGGTTGGTCACAAGCGTAACTTACGCTAGGAAAAGAAATGTTGCGAGCAGCCAAGCAAATAACACGCCACCGGTAATGTGAAAAAAAGGATTGTGCAATAACAAAATTGATGTTGTGATGATATTATTATTTTCTCTCATTGCCTGTCAAAAATTATTGTTGTTTTTTGGATTAATATGCTTTTGCAGCGGCACGAACGAACGTATAACATATTTGTGCAGTAAAATCGTGACAAGCACCAGTAATTCCTATTACTCAACGTTAAATCAAAAAAAATACAAAGGCGGAGGCAAGAGCAATGGCTGGAGCAAGTACTTTTTAGCACCTCGTGGACCTAAAGGTTGGACGATACCACCGTCGCGTGGTTATGGCATGATAGTAGCTCGGGTTTTAAGGGGCGCTCTTAAATTGCGTTACATATTGTTGGGCGGGGCTATTGGCGGTGGTGTGACACTAAATAAAGTGAGTAATTGCTTGAGGTTTCTCATGTGGTTTCTTACTTTTACCAGCACAATATAATGTATACAATATAATAATTTTCATGTTTTTTCTTGTTTAGAAATACGAAGATTGGAAAGATGGTTTACCGGATTTGAAATGGTTGGAAGAAGTGATGCCGAAGGGTGAAAAGTGGACACAATTCTCAAAAGCTTTAGCAGAATTTGGCAGTAGCGTAAAAGATGTTATTGAAATTGGTGAGTTTTTCATGGATATCATATTTACATTGGAAATAGGAAAAATCTCTCACTTTAAAAGGTTTAATTGTCAGGAAATTTATGTTAAAATAAATGCACAATGTTTTCATAGTATCCGTAAATACTACTTAATCTAAGCCATAGAAAACATTTCATCATATCATGCATATCTACAATGTGAATGAATTAATGTTTTCACAAATATAGATCCCAGATTAAAGCAACTCAGCGAGGACAAAATAGCTGAATGGAGACGATGGTTTGATACACGACTGGACGATGCTATTGAAGCGGCCGATTATCAAGGCTCCACTTTAAATGAATGTAGGTTTTCTTAAGACTTGAAAAGTGAGAGATTTTCTTTCAATATCCTCTATTTTCCACATTATATGGTAGATTAAATATTTTTTTCTCTTTCTTCAGCAAAAGGAGAAATTAAAGCAAAAACTACCGTAACAGCTCTAAGTCTTTCGAATGATGAAAGTCGTAGAAAGTATGGTAAGTAAATGAATATTATTTACTTCTGTTTTAATTCATTATCTTGTGAGATTGTGTTTTTTTTAGAAGCACTCCAATCTCAGGTTGAAAATCTTCAAACTGAAGTTATAAACGTTCAGATAAAATATCAAAGAGAATTAGAAAAAATGGAAAAGGAGAATCGTGAGTTGCGTCAACAGTTCTTGATACTCAAACAAAATAAGAAAACAGGTACAAAAAAGATTAAAAAATCGCTAATTGATATGTACTCTGAGGTGTTGGATGAGTTAACTGGCTACGACAGCAGTTACTCGATGGCAGATCATCTGCCGCGGGTCGTAGTAGTGGGTGATCAAAGCAGTGGTAAAACTTCAGTTTTGGAATCTATAGCTAAGGCTCGTATATTTCCGCGAGGTAGTGGTGAAATGATGACCAGAGCACCGGTAAAAGTTACTCTCGCTGAGGGTCCCTATCATGTGGCACAATTTCGCGATTCAGATAGAGAATATGACTTGAATAAAGAATCCGATTTATCTGAGCTCAGAAGAGAAGTGGAATTTCGAATGCGTGCTTCGGTGCGCGGGGGCAAGACCGTAAGCAACGAAGTGATTTCAATGACTGTAAAAGGACCTGGTTTGCAGCGTATGGTTTTGGTCGATTTGCCGGGTATTATATCGGTGAGTTTGAATAATAATTTTTGAATACAGCACTTGATATATGAAAAAGTTTGGGAACACAAAAATTTCGAAGTCTGTATCGAATATCCCTTAATGTACAATTTGCTGAAATGGGGAAATTAACGGAACAGCACATGTCTATCCGCTGTGTAATCTGACGAAAACTATTTATTATTACCCCTTTATTCCGTTTTTGTCACTTAAGTGTCAAAAATCAGTATTAACCTCTCTTTGCATGAAATTATCAATCACGTGATTTCTCCAACCTTTCAAAATCGTATTTATTGAGACGAGTTTTTTCGTTCAAGTCCTTAAGTCATCGTCGTGCGCCAACAAAATCGGCTTAATGCTTCACGCATAACTACATTTTCATAATTCATAATAAATATCAGAATTTTGTCAAGCCAAGAAGAAGAAAAACAAAAATATTCATTTGAAGTCATATGCCGCGAATTTTCTGTTAGCTTTAGATTTTTCCATTAAAAAACTTCCAAAATCGTACCATTCATATCTAAACCATAAATGTGATCGTTAGTCTGTGCACTTACCTATGAAATGCTGCCAAGTTGCATGAAAATCTAATTTCAAATATAGCATATCGTATATACTCCTTTTAAAATCAAATATTGCCTGTGCATAAATACATGGATAAATGTTACTTGTTCTCAAAAGCAAAGTGCAATGTCATAACCCATTGAAAATTAGGCTTTTTCAAAACATATTAGCGACGGGCATTTAAAACTGTGATCCTAGCCCTTTTCTCCTCTATTAAATTAATTTTTCTTTTTTGCTTCTATTAGACTATGACCGTTGATATGGCTGCCGATACCAAAGATTCGATACATCAAATGACAAAGCATTACATGAGTAATCCGAATGCTATCATTTTGTGTATACAAGATGGCTCGGTTGATGCTGAACGAAGTAATGTTACGGATTTGGTGATGCAATGTGATCCTCTTGGGCGCCGTACCATATTTGTATTAACTAAAGTAGATTTAGCTGAGGAATTGGCCGATCCAGATAGGGTAAGAGTTTTGCTGCAGCAAAAGAATGTATTTGCAGTGTCGTCGAACTTTGCGTTTTATTTGAATAACTTAAAAATAGAAAAAAAAAAAATAATAATAAATTTTTAGTAAATGTTAGCGAAATACTTAACAATAATCAGAAAAAAGAAAAGAATTTAATTCCTAAGTTTTAGGCTTGAGACGTAATTAGACCATAATATCTAAAAAATACAGTGGAAAAAGTAATTTTTTTTTCTTCTTCTTCTAGATAAGAAAAATTCTATCTGGTAAATTATTTAACATGAAAGCTTTGGGTTATTACGCTGTGGTAACAGGACGGGGACGCAAAGATGATAGCATAGAAGCTATCCGGCAATATGAAGAAGATTTCTTTAAAAATTCCAAACTATTTCAGTTAGTATTAGTCAAATGATTAAGTAGAAGACAAAGTTTTAAGTATGTTATTAAAATCGCTTTTGTGATAATTCTAGTCGTCGCGGTGTTATAATGCCTCATCAGGTAACTAGTCGAAACTTAAGTATGGCTGTGTCAGATCGCTTTTGGAAAATGGTTCGAGAAACTATTGAGCAGCAAGCTGATGCTTTTAAAGCAACACGTTTCAATCTGGAAACTGAATGGAAAAACAATTTTCCAAGGTTTGCATTTTCCTAAGCTAAAACTATTTTTAAAACTATTCCTCCTTTTCTATTTGCATTTGCAAAAGACTGCGTGAATCTGGTCGTGATGAGCTGTTTGAAAAGGCCAAAGGAGAAATATTGGACGAAGTGGTTAATTTATCGCAAATCTGTGCTAAGAAATGGGAAGAAGCTTTAAGTGAAAAATTATGGGACAAGCTGTCAAATTATGTATTTGAAAACGTCTATCTGCCCGCCGCTCAGTCAGGTTCTCAAAGTAATATTTTGTAGTTGTATAAAGTAGTATGAAACTTAGTCAAAAACGCAATTCACCAAAATGAAATCATTCAAATTCATATAAAAACAAGATTAAGCCTTAGTTGCTCTACAAAAATCGAAAGCGAATCGTTAACGGGAATCCAATGTATTCGAACGAGTTATGATGCTTTGTTAAATGAGCTAAGCGAAGTATAAACTTTATTTTAAAAGCACACTTTCTTTTTTGGCGCGCATAGCGCCATATAATATATTGATACAATTACTAGTATATTAATAATTTGCTTATATAAAACTACTTTTAACTTTCTATCATTAACACTTTTCATTTCTTCCATACTGTTTATATATTTCTATTCTTATAATTTTTAAGTTTTGTTTTTAACTTAACCACTATAAAAATCGTCTTTTTGTTGCTTTTGAAGATTCGGTTAATACTATGGTGGATATCAAACTAAGACAATGGGCCGAGCAATCGTTGCCAGCAAAGTCTGTGGAATCGGGTAAGATAATTTAACAATCAGTATATAATAGTTAAAATTGTAAATTAAATAAACATTTATTTCGAATAGATTCCTTGTTAATTTAGACAAGGGATAGTAGTGTTGAAAACAATAGAGTAGGGACTTGCGCATTAGAGCGAGATAGGCTTTGTTTTCCTATCTAATATAGTTAAGCATAACATTAGTTGATCTACATTATCTGTGCGTAACAGATTCGCTGGTCAAGTCGTAGCTATACTTACTAGGTTTAGATTTAACCCAGTATTGTGCGATGTAATTTTTTTATAAGAACAGGCTTCGCTTATTGGCTCTTATTCCCGAAGACTAATATTAAAGTCGCGAAAAATTAATTACTTTTATATATTTTTAATGGCTGTAGCGACGTGATTGTCCAAGGTGTATTCACGGCATCATTTCATTTTGCTTCGCTTACACCTTAATCAAGTATTATAGACCGTGCGGTGTCGGGATAACAGTGGCCATGAACCGTATCGTCTTGTTTTCATTCGCTTTTTTTTTTTAATTTATTGGACATTGTTTTGGTGTTTTCATTTCTCGGACTCTAAAAGTTTATTGTGGAACGGTATACATACTCTTCTACAAGATTTGCAAACCAATTCGTTTTTTACGGTAAAAATTGCAAAAATTCGGGTTTGTTTGCAATCCTTGCAAAGATTTCGAAAAGCAATGCGTCAAGCCTTCTCCAAAATTTAGCATTTAGTTTTCATAACATTCCCAGAATAAGATTAGAAAGCAGCGAGTCATCAGGGACCCACCGAATATGTAACGTTTTGAACGAACGATCGCATTTGTGTCAATCTGGTTGAAAATGCAACTCGATAAAGTGCCTTCCTTCTCTTATTCTGTTTATTAGTGGAATAAGATAAAATTGAAAATACTTGGTATAAATAGCTTAATGTAAAAATGAAAAAAGACGTTTGTATTGACTTTACTTCGTGAAAACATTAATTGATGTATTTTTGCTTTCTAATTTTAAAGGTTGGGAGACCCTGCAAACCCAATTTTTGATGTTAATGGAAAAAGCGAGAAAGTCCCCGGACCACGATGATATTTTTGATAATCTCAAATTGGCTGTCATAGATGAGGCGATACGCCGGCATTCATGGGAAGATAAAGCCATAGATATGTTACGAGTTATACAGCTGAATACACTGGAAGATCGTTTTGTTCATGATAAAACTGAATGGGACCATGCGGTGAAATTTTTAGAAACTTCTGTTAAAGATAAATTGGATCAGACGGAACATACGCTAAGTGAAATGATGGGTCCCGGTCAACTTACTCGCATAACGCATTGGAAATCATTAACGGAAGATCAATCTAAACGTCGTCATGTAAAACATGAATTGGACAAAATTTTAAGAACTGATGAGGTTGTTTCGAAAAAACTATTATTAAATTGTTTAAGTGTGTGAGAATGTTTTGTAATCACTTTCAGAAACATTTACCCACTTTATCGTATGATGAATTGACGACAGTGCGAAAAAACTTGCAAAGAGAGGGTGTAGAGGTTGATACCGATTACATACGACAGACGTGGTTTCCAACGTATAGGCGGTAGGCAATTAATTATTTCATAAGATTGCAACATTAATTTTCTCACTCGTAGGCATTTCCTAAAACAAGCCCTACATCGTGCTCACGACTGCCGCAAAGCTTATTACTTATACACACAACAAGGGACAGAATGCGAGGTAACCTCGTTTATACTTTCAATGGTTTTCTTTTTAACTATATTCATTTCTTCTACAGATCAGTTGTAGCGATGTGGTGCTTTTCTGGCGCATTCAACAGGTTATTAAAGTCACTTGTAATGCTTTACGTCAGCAAGTGATAAATCGTGAAGCTCGCCGTTTAGACAAAGAAATCAAAGAAGTCTTAGATGAGTTTAGCGAAGATGAGGAAAAGAAAGCTCAACTATTAACCGGTAAACGTGTGCTTTTAGCTGAAGAGCTTAGTAAGTTCACTTAAGTTCGCTTTTTTAAATTCTTCTCACTATACGTTATATTATACGTTGCATTCATTGTCTTTGCAGTAAAAGTACGGCATATCCAGGAAAAACTAGAAGAATTTATAAATTGTTTAAATCAGGAAAAGTAACGCAAATGTTTAATTGGTACCCAAACGTAGTTGGACTAAAACCAGAAGTATAGCAATTCTTACAGAATTTCAAAAGAGAACTTCTTTTTGTCCTTTGACATGGCGTTGTTTGATTGTAGAGAAGCCTGCGCAGTTGCAAGTTTCTTGAATACAGCAAACACTATCGACACTATGTTCATTTGAAAAAGAAAATTACTTTCAATACTTTTTTTCATTTGTATTTTTATACATTTTATTTTTGCTATGTTTTTCTTCCTTTTGCTTATTTATATTATTGGAGTCATACTTAAATAAACGAAAACACAAACATATCCAAAAGATATTTTATTTGCCGGTAAAATAATTGCAAAAAGTTTACAAATTGAAGCTGAAAATGTATTAAAGATCCTTGAGAAAACCGAATATTAGACTAAATTGAGTTAACTCTTAGCCAGCGTGTGATTCAAAGACGGTTGTACATCCACCCATCCATAAACATGTCTGCCGCTTTATCTAGAAATGCTTTGCTTTTGCCAATGGCCGCTGACCGACTTTGAAAATATGACATATCAGATGCTTTCGCACACATACACGTAAATATAAATAATTTTGTTTAAATAAGAGGCGACTTTAATCCTGCTTCGGGGCATTGTTCGAGAATAAAATCGAGAAAATTGGTTAAGATTTCTCCTTTATACATAGTTCCGACTTATTTTGCATTTATTCTGAAGCACACTCGGTCGCATTTAATTGTTAAATGCGCACGTTTTAGGTTTTTGGATTGTACATGAAAATGATCCTAGTGGACAACTGGGTCAAAGTTTTTTGAAAATATCGGTTTCAAAAGTTATACGCGAATATATTAGAAAATTGTCAGTGTTTTCCCAAAGTTCTTTCAGTTTCGTATAGATTGAAGGTGTGACTATTAGCAGAGCACGGCCATATTCTAATCTCGTGTTCTTGATTAATCCAAGAAATCTTTATGCTAATTTCCAACTTAATACACAAAAATATGTTTATTTTAAAAAAGAGAGAATCAAACGCAATTAATTCGATTTATGTCCAAAATATCGAAAGTCCCCTTTCTTTCCCATATTATCGTTTGACGTTGGCCGCCCTGATGGTGGCGGTGTTTCAAGATTTCCACAAAAATAATTAAAGGTCAAGCAAATACGAAGTGTAAGTTAAAATGAAATACGTTTTATCATCCTACGGGCAGCGACCCTAAGTTGCGCATGCGCACGAACAGATGTAAAGTGAAACATACGAAAAGTAAAAGTGATGCTATGACTATCCTATCTCGCCGTTTTGAATATCAGGCTGATTAGTTTGCCCAAAAAATTGGGCTTCTCTTCGAAGCTAAGTCAGGCTCTGATTAAATTAAATCTCGACAATCACGGGTTTCGTATACACAATTGCTTATATTCGTCATGGAGTCATTCCCATCCAACTTTTCCGCAACGCATGCATCGACTGCAAGAGCTTGATGAAGCTGGTAAAAAGAAGAAATAATTTTTCATTTGCTGCTGAATACTGTTTTTTTTTTTTTATAATTATTCTACCCTCTATGTGTTGCATATATTAAAAAAATCTTCTCACACTTAATTTCTTTGCTTCTGAGCTTTTTTATATATATTCGTGGTAATAACATATTTTAAGGGTAAAATGATTATGAATAGTGCAAAAATAAATTACAAACTTTCTGGTGCATATCATTATGTCGTAGTTATAATTCAAAATTCCTAGCATACCTCTATGCAGAGTCACCTAAATTTCATCCTAAAGATAGGCATAGCCAGCAAAAAAGACACAGGTAGTAAAAAACCAGAAGCCGTCTTAACTTCTTAGGCCATTAAAGGTATAAAACTTAGTATAAATGTGCTTAGGGAGGTGTGTGCGTATATGCGATGATAAAACTGGAAAATCATTTATACACCGTTCTGCCACTTTCTACGGAAAAGGTTATGTAAATGTGAAATTATATTTTTTTTTGTCTCATAACAGGCATGATTTAAAGACGTATTGATAATGGTCGTAGTAATCCACAATTGCTAGGCACGGTTCATATGTACTCGATATCGGATGCGCACTTCATACGAGCAACGTTTTTGTTAGTACACTTTTGTGCATTTATATGAGTCGAGTGTTGTAAACCCACTACTCGATACTCGATAATCGACAGATATAAGCCGCAAACGTAAAAATTACCACCGAATTTACTCGATATCGATAACTATAAATCGGCTTCTGCTCTCTCATTTAAAGAGAGCATGAGTAAAATTGGATTTGTCGTTTATTGGTTACAAGCCTAGGAAATTTTTATGGTTTTCATGGCTCAGCTAAACCAGTCATACGAAATTTCTTCAAAAAAGATTTTCTGAGACAGCAGATAGTCTGCATGGAATAACAAAAACATGCATTGTCCGATTTATAGTTCTCGATATCGAGTAAAGTCGATAATTCGCGGTAACGAGGCCACTGTCGATATGTTGGACGTTTGTATACCATAAACCAGTAGCATCACTTTCTGAATAGATTTAATTCTGTCTGTCCGTCTGTACGTCCTGTTTTCTTGTATTCAATGTACAGGCCGCAATTTTGAAGATATTTTGATGAAATTTGGTACATACTCGCGTTTTGGCCCAAGTACGAAAATGGTTCGGTTCGGGCCATTTACTTGGAAAAATCGTTGTATAAATAACTGTATTAAGCGAGGTGATCTAGATCTATCTGATTATTGTGGCTCATATCGCACTGTACTGTTTTTACTTATTCTTACTATCGGATGAAAAATTTTTCGATCGTAAAATTTGTCGACCAGTAACATACTCAAAGCTTAGTCGATATCGAGAACCATGAACTCGACCTAGTTTTAATTCTTCAACTACCTGAACGATAGCTTGATCTTTTTGTATACTGTGGGGTGAAGATTGTAGATCCTTATCTTATATATATATATACACACTTCGCCTTGAAGCGTCGTCTCCCTATGAAAAAGAACTTGTAAACATAAAATGGTCTCAGTCAGCTTAATACCTGAAGTAGAGACGATATTTTAGAATTGCACTTGGTATTGTGGATCTTCTTAACGAACAAACTATCGTTTCTTGTTAGAAGTCCCACCCAGGGAAAAATTGATTTAGATGGTTGGGATTGGACATATAGGTTCCCACTTTAAGTCTATGGATGAAATTTAAAATTTTTTTAACCCAACAAAAGTTTGCGCAATTGTGCAAACACTTCCTGCAAATGTCATTTTCACGACTATGACGAAACATAAGATGACGCGATTTCAAGTACTTAATAGATTAGCGTACAATTCGCATGTTTGTGGGCAGCAGCTTTCACGTCTTGTCTGGAGGCTATTGACCATAGACCATGAAAGACTCTGCTGCTCACGAATGAAAAGAATGCAATCAACATTCTCGATATTCTTGTACATTGGCATAACGTGGACTATGCTTATGTATAGGTACTTCCGAGGCGAGTATTCTACAGAGATAAGAAATTTATTTAAAAAAAACTATTTTCTCGCGTTATCTTAGTGTTTTCACTCATTTGTCTCGGAGATACTCATAGATAATACGATCGCGTTAGTTGTCTTCAGAATAATTTTCCTGTACAGAGCTTTCTCTTGCTTGCACGAACGTTCCTCTCCATTTCCTCCCTTCTTCACTGACAATTTTTCCCAAACACTATTGTATCTACCTGTATCATGGATGTTCGCTTGCAGGTCTGATCAAATATATATAAAACAACAAAAAGTTTATTAGACATTGGGTGCTGCAAAGCCTACCCCTTATCTTTGCATCATCATAACATGATAATGATCATGTTGGTATTTCAACACTGCCTTGTGAGGTATATAGCAAGAAAGAAAATTATATCCGACTGAGGGCAAATCTTGTATACCCATCACCATTCATTCACAATGATTTATGTCTCTTGACCAATTTTGACCGTTGTGAATACGGA
Source organism: Glossina fuscipes (assembly GCF_014805625.2). Taxonomy (NCBI): domain Eukaryota; kingdom Metazoa; phylum Arthropoda; class Insecta; order Diptera; family Glossinidae; genus Glossina; species Glossina fuscipes. The sequence continues at coordinate 9,317,094 of NW_023998422.1, forward strand.
ACTGCGTGCAAGAATTTCCAATGCTTTTAGCAAACTTGAAGTTGGAAAATTCATTTTTGCGACATATATACATATATATTATATGCATTATATATTATGCATATATATATATATGTATAATTAATCGGCGTGAGATTATGAATCGATCTAGCTATGTCTGCCCGTCTGTGTGGTGTGTGTTGTTGACACTTTCCCGTTATATATGTATATTGTAGTATGTCTGATGCTTCTTCTTGGGCGTTGTAAACATTATGACAAAATGAGTATGAGACCCCAAGTCGAATGTAACTGCAGTTTATGTTCTATCCATGTTTTTGACGATATGTCTCGTGTTCTGTAGGTGATCACGCGTTAATCGGTAGACGATAGATCGAATTTTCTTTTACCCATTCCTAACCCGCTTTCATAATTATTGCATTAGAAGGTTTGAAATCCTATCAAACAAAAGGCATTAAAGCAATTTTCTGTGTTTTTTTTTTGGGGGATTTTATTGCAAAACTGTGTTAAAGCTGATCAACAGCATCTTTTGTTTTAATTTTTTTTGTTTTTTTTTTACGTTAAAATAGGATCAATAGAATAAACGAATTTGCTTTGTTGTGTACGTAATAATCTGTTTGCTATATATATATATAGTTATTAATATAAATAATATATATATATATATATATATATATACATATATATTTTAACATGAATATATATAAAAAAGAAAATATATTATTATTATTATTATTTTTTTTTTAACCTGGTTCAGTCTCATTTGATCACCATTTTTTTACATTTATTATATATATATATGTATATATGCATATATACACATACTCATATATATATATATATACTCATATATATATATACATACTCATACTCATGTGTGTTTGTATGTGTTTGTGTATGTTTGTGTGTCTGAGTGTGTCGGTTTATTTGTATTTTCGTGTTCGTGTATGTAGTTTCATGTGTTAGTGCATATATTTATATAAAAAGTTTTGATTATTAAGGCAAGTCATATGAAAGTATTTATTAATATTATTAACGTATTGCAATAAAAAAATAGAAAAAATGTTTTTTCTTTATTTGGAGTAAACTAAAATAAATGATTCAATAATTAGACCAATAGTTTTAATTATCAGAAATTATACCACCCCATCTATGTGTGTTTGTTTCTCTCTGTGCTTGCGTTTTGTTTGTGTGTGTGTGTGTGTATTATATATCGATAGATAATCGTTACATTTATATTTATGTTTATTTATTTTTCATTATTTGCTTAACTCTGAAGATGTTGAAAAATTAATTTACACTTGCACTTATCTATCCATATATATATATATATATATATCTATTTATGTTATTAAATATGCTGATGATATTCGCATAAAAATACAAACGTAGATGTTATTTGCTTGCCGTTTATTACAATTTCTGTTTTGTTTAAATATATATATATATATATATATTTTTTTTTTTTTTGTTCTCATTAAGAGATAATTTACGCTTAAATTATTGTTTTGTTATGTTTATGTTTTTTCTGTCGTTTCATTTCTTTTACTTCCTTTGTGTATTGACTTTCTTCTCTTCACTGCTCTGTACTTGTCGTTATTATTACTCTTATCAAATAAGTGATTATTGTTTATATTTACACATACGTACAAATGTACTTTTATATGCGTATCTGCATATATGTGCATGTGAAAGTAAACCGTATGCTAATGCCCTTAAACACTATTAGGATCGTTGTGTATATATATGTACGTGTATATGCATATATTTATTTATTTATTTATTTATTTATTTATTTATGTATGTATGTATGTATGTATGTATGTCATAATGTATGTATGCATGTATGTGTGTCTTTGCGTGTATTTGTGTGTGTACGGCTTTACATAGAGAAAAGATAGGATAAACTTAGGGTTTTAAGCACGCGTTAAATGTTGATTTCTCTTTTCGCTGCGTCTCTTCTCCCAATTCGAAACACAAGTAAGTGGATAGCATAGGAAGGCCGAAAGCAATATTAAACCGCCAGCAAAATAGAAGGACACGTCGTAACTTCCTGTCATATCGAATAAAACACCTGAAACAATAACAAAAATAACAAAAACAATAACAACAACAATAATAAAATAATATTTAATTCTTTCCTATTGAAGGGAAATTTTTTTCTCACTTTTTTATACATTTTTCCACTTACCGGCAATGGGGCTGCCTACAGTCGCTGCCAGACCCTGAAATAACATTAAGAAACCGAAAGCATTTGTTAACTTTTCCAAGCCAATCATTTCCACTGCTATAATGGAGCGTAACGCTGAAAAGCATGCAATACAAACACCGAATAGTACCGCGAACGTCCATTGCGTAGCTGGTGTAATCACAACACCACTAAACATTGTCGCAATACCGCCAGCCGTGATGGCGACGTTATTAAGTAGTAAAGGCTTCACGCTCGGAAACGATGATATAGAGCCACATAAAACCCTAGCAATTGTGTTAACTAAACCAATACCGGACACAACACCTAAAGCCGATTTCGCTGACATGCCGGCCAATTCTGCTCGCGGCACTAAAAAGGTGAACGGTATGAAAAAGCCCATCATAGTTAGGAATCCAGAGAAAGCCAAACACATGAATGAGGGCGATTTGAGCAGGGAAGTATCCAACATCGTTGATAGAGTGCGCCTGACGGCCTCCGGGCATAGGTGGCAACCTTTTTGACGTTCCTCCAATTCATCTTGTTTAGTAGGTAAACGTGTCACCGACATATGATAGGCTAAAGAAGTTTGAGATTGATATTGCGGTATGCGCGTCAAAGAGCCAGAAAAGAAAATATCATCACGATACATGGGACGGGTGACGGTAGCGTGTACTGTTTCTTGCGAGCCCACGTTACTGCGTTTAGTCAAATCTTGAGACCGTCTACCGGACACAGTGTGCCTACGTCCTTGGGTTATCTCTGGCTTTGGTCCTGAGGTTAACAAATTTTCATTCTCAGTTTCTTCTTCGTTCTCGCCCACCGTTGACAATTCTTTGTTCAAATTGAACGTAATCTGTTGAGCTTCGCCATTAGGTGTGGTGGGTTGAGATTTGCGTAAACTTTTCATTTCCGTACTTTTACCCGACGCTCCTGATAATCTACGCTCTAAGTTTGCACCTTTGAAAACCTCCGCGGCCGTCGGATAGTGATGTTTAGGCGATTGTCCCATGTAAGTGTTATGAGCCGAATTGGGCATAGAATAAGCAAACCGTCCCTCCGGCAATGGCTTACTGAAAGCATTCGCCGCAAATTGTGTTTTCGGTGCTACTTTATTTGTATGGCCGTTTAATTTATGCTTATTTTGTTCAGCATCTGCATTGTCGCCATCAGTTACTGCCAGTGTAATGGGTTGTATGGGTCGGAAAGCCATACCGAATATAGCGCATGATACTATAATACCACCTTGAACCAGCATTGTTTGACGCCAACCGTAATTCTCCAATAGGTAACTCGATAAAGGCGCAAATACGAATGTGCCCACACCTGAGCCGCACATAGCCAAGCCTGTTGCTAAAGCTCGCCATTTTTCAAAGTAAAAACCAATAATGACAACGGCTGGTATATAAACCATACAAAAACCAATACCGCCTAAGATGCCATAGGTGATGAATAGCCATTCAACACTGGTAGCATAACTGGATACAGCAAAGCAGGCAGCTGCAAATAAACCGCCAGCTATAGTAACTGGGCGGAAACCAAAACGATTGGCTAAAGCACTCACAAATGGTCCAGCAATCAGATAACAACCGCTTAATAGTGATGAGACAAACGCCACATAACCTTTGGACACTTGAAATTCTTCAATTAATGAGACTTGTATAAGGCCCGAACAAAAGACAATGCCGTCGATTACAGTGCAGCAAAAGAATGACGCAACCATTACCACCCAAGCCCAACCGCTATCAGGTGGCACCACAACGGCGGCCGTAGACTTGTCAACGTCAAATTCTTCTTCTCCTTCCCCTTTATCATCTCTGTGAGATTTATTGTTCATCAAATTTTCGGTAGCACCCTCATCATTCGGTGTTTTATGATTCTGATTTTGATTTGTTGTCGTTGAGGCCATTTATACTGCAAAAACATGATCAAAAAAATCTTTTAATATCTCATGCAATCTTTTTTAATGAGAGAGAAATAACGGAACGGACGACAACATTGTTTGAAAAGAGCTTAAGAAATTAAAGTTTTTCCATAAGACATTCAGAGATTAGGATTAGTCTTTGAGATAGTATTAGAAACTTTTTTAAAATACTGAAAAATACAGCCGATCGCAGCATAAAACTGCAAGATACTGCCAAACAATTGAACATATAAAAATATTAAGGGCTTTTTTGAAGTGCGAACTGCTACCACAAACCTACCACATAGCTACGGAGATAACACTCTCGACTGCCATGCCAGAGTTCGCGGATTGAAACCCAACTGCAGTAAATCTTACCTTGTGCTAGCTACTTATATAGTTATTTAGATTTGCGATCACTAGTTAGTTCTTTAACCCTGAAAATATTGAAAACTGCTTACTTTCAACTTTTCTGGTGCTTCGGATCCATACTCTTGTCGATAACTTCGACTTGGGCTAGTACTGTAAGCCTAAAAAAATATGTCTTGCAAAAAACTTTGAATTGGGAAAAGTGTTTACTATGAACTTTGCTGTTGCTTCTGATCGATGCCCTTCTCTATTATATCATCGTCTTTGAAGGCTTCAATCTTAAACTGTTGCTTAGCTCAGCTGAATGTGAGAAAAGTATAAATAAATAAAGAAAGATTTAAAAAATTCCTGCAAAGTGACTTTAGGAAGTAACTATGGGCCTTAACTGCAATGATTAAACGCCAATTTTTTACAGTTGATCCACACCACATATATATATAGGCGTCTTTTGAGCGCGATCACAGGGACATAAAGGATCACATGGCTACTTGCCATACAAGGGTGTATTAAGCTTGCGCGAAAAGGTAGACCCACCTTCCATGGTATCGAACAATTTAGTATCCGTTTCGCAACAGATTTAAACGTGTCTGGCCAGTCGATCCATCTGTTCATCTGTCCGTCTTGCTTTCTTGCATTCAACCTACAAGTCGCAATTTTTGAGATGTTTTGATGAAATTGGCTACACTGAAGCGGTTCGCTCCAAGGACAAGACTAGTTCGGATCGGACTTCTTTTTCGACTACCTCCATGATATGCTTTAACTTTTTTATATCATTCACTACACGTGATAGAAGCGTATATTAAGTATTTGAGGTCGTATGCAACACCTAGCAGGACTTGAGATGGATCCGCAGTTTATTACACTATTCAGGCTGTCTCTTTTCTCTACTTTCTTGTGTTCAACCTATAGCTGTTAAGATATTTAGATGAAATTTGGCAAACCTGCCGTGTCTTGGGCCAAGGTCGAACGCTCGATGTGCAACACCTAGCAGGTCTTGAGATAGATCCCCATTTTATTATACTATTCAGGCTTATCTGTCTGCTTTACTTTCTCGTGTTCAACCTACATGTCGCAGCTGTTAAGATATTTAGATGAAATTTGGCAAACCTGCCGTGTCTTGGGCCAAGGTCGAACGCTATCGATGTGCAACACCTAGCAGGTCTTGAGATAGATCCCCATTTTATTATACTATTTAGGCTTGTCTGTCTGCTTTACTTTCTCGTGTTCAACCTACAGGTCGCAGCTGTTAAGATATTTAGATGAAATTTGGCAAACCTGCCGTGTCTTGGGCCAAGGACGAACGCTATTGAAACCGGTTCAGATGTGACTATTTTTGCGACCAATTCACATATAACGCCTTATTTTGAAAAGTCGTTGTATAAGTAAGTGTAGAACATTGAAAGATTTTTAATGCTGGGGTCTGTGGCCGACTATGGTGTTTCTACTTCGAACTACTAAAAAGATATGCATATAAATGTACACATACATGAGGTATCTTTCTTTCCTTCGCATCCTTTCGTATTATTTATTAGTCTTCTATTAACGCTATATATATATATATATGTATATATATTGCACATTTTTTTTCTAATGTACTCTGTACTTTGTCTACTGCTCCGTTGAATTATCTTAAGATTATGTCCCATGTTGTCTCAACTACTACAGTATTAACGAGAGTAGTAAACATTGACAGTAAGCAGACATTCAAAGCAAAAAAAACAAAATTTTTTATATGCAAATTATATTTTCAAAAAAAATTTTTTCCATGATTTTCTTTTTTTTTTTTTTCAAAAATAAAAAGATCGACTCATCTTTATTATTAAACAAATATATGTAGAAAGTGAACTTTTTCAAAAAAAAAAAAAAAAAAAAAAAAAATGAGTTTTTTCATCTTTTCTTTTTAACTTTTATCAAGGTTAACCATTAATAATTTTTTTTTTTTCTTTCAAATTTCATTAAACCACGCGTACATGTGTACAGCATACATATGGCAAATAAATTAAAAATACATTTAATAAATACCTGTATACAAATATATATATGTATATATGTATATATACAATATAAATATATATTTATATATATTTATATATATACGCGTTTGTATTTTTAAACAGAAGAATTATCTATGATCGCGTCAAAAGAAATTATGTCCTCTTATGAAAATTATGTGATTTCGCGCTTATCCTCAACACAAGTCACTACGAACTACAAAACGTTTATTTCGAACAAGACTAACTTTGCCTTATTATCTGCATTCAGGCTATACATCTGCTGATAACAATATGTAAGTCAAAGAAAAAACAAAAATAAAAACAAAATAAAGCAAAAAATTAAAAACTTTTTTCTTTTTTTTTTCGGTAGTAATCTGATAATCAAAGCAATTGCAGTGATAACTGTTCGGTGTAATCAGTGAAAAAAATATATATATATATATGAAATAAATTCAAAATTCGTTTACTGTTACCAGCCATTAATAGTCGATGAAATTTTGTAATTGAAAAGGTATTTCATACAATGTCCCGTGAATACGGGAACCGCCTACCAATCACTTTGCAATCATATATCAATCGTTTTAATCCGATTAATTAACAATAACAACAACAACAGCAATAATAACATAACAATTTAAACGAACGAACGATACCAGCGAATATATATATATATATATATAATATATATATATAACATATATATATATATATATACACATATGTATATATAAATCATGTGCTAAGTAAAGAGATTGCTTTAATATCTGTGTATTAAGCGGCAACCGATCGCAGTACAAATACAAAAATACGAATTTTTTCTTCGCTAGCTGTGTATTTTGTCGCCTCTACACATGTATACCTGCCTACATACATGCCTTAGTTCATCATTGAGATAAGATAATTTTATATAAAGCATATATTACAACAGTCAGTCGGAGTGTTACATGCATTACAGAATTTACTAACACTACTACTACTATTATACATCCAGTCATCCAGTCATCCAGTCATCCATTCTCTCTTTTCCCTTCTTTTTGTGCTTTTATTTGCCATACCAAGAAGGCATAAGAGAGTTTTTACTAAGCATATGGTAGCAAAATTTACAAATGAATGATTTCTTGGATAAGTTTTGGCATTTATTCTAGTTTAGCGCGAGATACACTCAGCTTTTGGTTTGCATTTCATGCTTTCGTTTCATGTAATTTTTTTAAACAAGTTTTGCAACTAGTGATATGCAGAACTGCAATAACCAAGTTTGCTAAAGAAGGTTAAGGAGGAATATCACTTAATTTGGCTAAGGAGAGGGAATGAAAATATTCAGAGCCGTTTGAGAAACATAGCAATTGGCATGCCTTCGGTTTTACACCCAACACTCCTATCCTTATGATGTAAGGATACATTAAGTTTGTACGGGTGTATGCGAAACCCAAAAGAACTTGAGATAGATATACTTTTTACTATATCCATCGATCCAAAATTATTTTGCGAATCGTTCTAAATTTGTCTGTTCGTCTGTCTGTTTTGGTTTCTGATATTCATTCTGCAGTTTGCAGAATTTTTGGGATATTCTGAGGTTATGAGTGATTGGTGTATCTATAATGTTTTTACTTATTTTACTAGGAATAAAAAGGTTTGAAAGGGAATATAGGTCTTTCGAATACGATTTCGTAGGAGAAATAGTTAAAAATTTCGGTAAAGACCTTGAAAGCTTATGAAAGTTGCAAGTCACTAAGAAATAGTTATTAAAGTAATTGAAGACTTGTCTTGCTCTAATCTAATATGAAAAATATTGAGAAAATCCATATTACGTAATCATCTTGAAAGGACAGATAGCTGAAGAATTCATACTCGCACATGGGAGTTTGAGGCCTCGATCATCGCCATTCTTAGATGTAGAAAATATTGAAGATATCGATATTAGAAAATTGCTTCCAAAAGCTTGACGAAGAGTTCGCTCAAGATAGAATCAAAAATGATCATTCAGTTGTTAAAGATAGGTTGCGCGCTAGTTCAGACTATCGACCATTAAACGATTACTAAAAATCAATATTAGAAAATAGTTTGAAAAAACTTGAAGGGGATAACTCGAAAAGTTGATATGCCTCATAAATCTGTTTGCGGAATTGCGATGAATGTTTCAACTACGAATTGTGCTATAATTCACTTTGTTTTTAAGCAACACTGGAGCCGGCATCGAATAAACTTGGTCGTATATTCAATGAGTCACTTTACACAAATTTCGCAATCGAAACATTTTTGATTCGATAGTAAGGAAAATGCACGCTTCACTGTCAACTCTCTAGGCGGTATCAAAACCACAAACCGGTCTCTATTTTCGTGATTTTTTTTGCCAAAGCGACGAATACCGACGAATACCGTTATGATTGCAGAGACATGGTGCCCTTTGATTTGCTCGTTTTCATAAAAATTCATTTTACAGTTTTGTAGAGAATGCTCCGGCCCGACTATTGTCGTAAATAGACTCGATAATACCGAATAAAGCTTGCAACCTCCACGGCCTCCGCTTAAACAATTTCTCTAAAATCGTCTTTTCTCGTAAATGAAATCTTGAATGTATATTAATTACGCCTCTTGCTCTCGCTTATTATGAATGTAATAAGATTTTGTAAAAAAAATGGAATAAATCTTTATTTAGCAATTATTTCGCAAATACCATACGATTTACTAACTTAATAAATATTGATTATATAAATCGAGAATGTTTCGTTGGCAATTAGTTAAACATTTTAATTTTTCGAAGGCTGTTGTATTAATATATATATGTCGCAGTGAACGGGGCAAGATGATAATATATTACTAAGCTTGTCGTGCAAAAATATGTAACAGAGAGCCAGCGCAGGCAATGTGTCATCTTGACTAGCTAGATCTTTCGGTCCTTATCTCATCTGAATTCTCTTTCGATATTTCCGTTTATGGGAAAGCCTACGGTTGTAAAGCCCTACAGGGAAAGTGGGTGTGTCTATAGCATTTATATAACTTTAGTTGCAATATTCCGTTCGCTGCATGGAAAAACTGAAATGTAAGTTTAGTGATCAAGTTTGTTTTTGGTCAATGAGCATAATTTCTGCAGATGGTGCAAAACAACTTTTCCGGGAATTCATGAAGCGCGTTCATCGTCCAAATATATCAAAAATTACGGCCTGTACGCTTAACACAAGAAACTAAGACAGCCAGGGGGACAGATTTTGAATCGATTAGTGTACTGAATGATTGGTCTACATTAAGTTCTTTTGAGTGTTGCATACATCCACACAAACTTAATATGCCATTGTACCACAAGATATAAAGGGGTATAAAAATTGAAGTAATCTGCCTTGAGACACCCATGCACATGCTTGGCAAAATACCTTAGTTTACTACCTATAAGAGACATTGTGTCGGAACTTGGTGCAAACATTTTATAAATCTGCCTCGAAAACTAGAGCGGAAAGAAATAAGTTAATCGAAAAGTTTCACGTTCATCATTCACAAGATCCTTTTCAATTTTTATGTTTGTTAAAAAAATTTCGTCTGAAGGGGAACATGATTTTCTTATGGTCAACATATAAGCGTCTGAAGTAATTTTGTCAAAAATCTCTAAAACAAGACTTTCAGTAATTCGCTACCATTCCCTTCTATCCGGCCATATGAATATTCATTTGAATTATTTATCCTCACATTTTGATTAAATAATGCTAGAGAAAGAAAAAATTAACTAAACCAACTCGCTCTTAAAACACTTTACTGACCAGTAATCTGTGAACAGCATCTTTGTTGCTGACTAAAGTCAGCGACCGATAGACTGCTCTGTGAGCTACAACTAGTTACTTTGCTCTGCAATTCCCCATATTTACACAATACACCACCTGTGGTACAGGGTATATTAACTTAGTGCGGTCGTATGCAACACATAAACTTAAGATAGGATTTAAGATACCGATCGGTTCATAGTAATAATCTGAATTAATCTAAGCTTGTCTGTCCGCCTGTACGTCTGATGTCTATCCACGTCCATGTAAATTTGTGTTTAAGCTACAGGTCGTAATTTTTGAAATATTTTGATGAAATTTGGTCGAACGATGTGTTTTGCTCCAAGGGCGAACGCTATGGCAAATGGTTCGGAACGGTCCAAGTTTTCGACCACTCCCGCCCTATTTTGTAGAGTCGTTAACGTCGCCGACAAATGTGGCTAAGTAGTAGTATGTTGATATTCTAAACTGGTCCAGCAATTCTTGAACGCCCTCATATAATGAAAAGTGAAGTTCACGCGACGAAAAGGAATAATTTTCAATGCTTCATAATGAAAATTATATCATAATAGTGATTTAATATAAAAAAATTGACTGTACCAAATTTGGACCATCCCGCTCTATTTCCTATTTCGGATCCTAACCTAATAAGGATTTCCACGAAAACTGTTTCTTCGTAGAGCAGAGAAGTTTAAGTTTTAATATGTTGTGATGGAAGTTGACTCATAATATTATAACAATTTCATACTAAAATGAACTCGGAAAAATTTGGACCATTTACGCCTATTTTTGGATTCTTCTCTATGTGAGGATTAAACTTGTACTACTACGCACATGAAAAATATGTCTTTATATAAAAACAAGATATGATTTTTGTATTCTATAACGAAAATGAGAATTGTGTTAGACAATATGGTGTAGGGTATTTCATGGTCGGCCTTGCTCAACTGTAATGTTCTTACTTGTTTTATATCATTTTGAATAGATATTCCCCCGTCTAAAGCAAACGATAATCCTTAAGAGCTAGGGTTTGCGGCCAAGCGGCTGGTCGACTATCCTGAGGATGATGAGAGTGGTACTTACTATTAAATTATATTACATTATATATCAATGTGTTGTTTTTTAAATATATTGTCGTAGGTATGCGTATACATAGCTTAAGGGGGTTGAGCATATTATGCTATATTAATAACTTATATATGGCACTACGCCTGAATGCTACAAGTGTTACTAAACGGTAGGTACGCTTACGTCTACATATCAGATTACGTTTAGAGTATTATGACACATGTATACATCATAAGCTAAATTTTTGTGTTTTGTGTTTTTGTGTCACTTAAAAACTTATGTCCATTAAAGAGTTCGTAGAGAACTTCGTAAAAATTTATACAAAATGATAGAAATAAATATCAAAATAAAATAGTAAGTAAATGGAAGTAAAAGGAAATGTTATTTTAACTCTAATGGATTACCAGTTAAAGGCATAATTGTATGTAAATTTTTGACTTCTATCTTGGAACAACACGATGTTATTTATTGATTGTGGTTGAAAAGATCAAATGTTGCATAGGGTGTAATAATCGTATCCAGGCTTTCTTCAACCTTTCCTTTACTTGAATGATTCAAATCCGTTTTCTAAAATTTGTCTGTCCTTCCGTTTGACCAAGTGTTTATGGATTCAAATTTTGCAATATCAACTTCGGTGCACTGCTATGGTTTAGGCAAGGGACAGGGGGCAAAGGAAAGCCAATTATTTCAAAGTATTTTGAAAAAATCGTCAAAAATATTTCTATTTTTAAGATTTCTATATGAGAATCGTTGATAAATGTTATGAACCTGAGGAGAGCACATGTCAAAGCCTTTTCCATATAAATATTTTTAGAAAGAAGTTTGATATGGTAAGGAGGTGCACTTTTTAGTATTATGTAATCAAAATTGATACAAAATGCTGATCGCACATATTAACTTTGCGACTTTATCTAAATTTGGATTATAAGGGTCAATTTGTCGTTATCCTCCTCGTAGAGGAATTATCACAAGAAGTGAAATTTTATATTTTATATTGCAAGAAGGTCTAACTATCAGTATCGATGTGCTGTAGAGTATTGAAAAAACGGTCTTATCCGTTGCTCTAACTGGCTTAGGAATGCATAAAAAATAACAGGAAAGGCAGACACCTGATGGAAATTGAGAGATTTTATCTAAGAAGAGAATAATTTTTTTTTTTTTTTTGTTTATTTAACGTTTATTTAATATTTGTTTAACTCAACAGATTAACTTTTGTTAAATATAAATTAATTAAGATTTTTAAAATCTTAATTGGTATTTAAATCGGTGTTAATATAAATATGAAATGGGCAAGCTTTAGTAAGTGCATAAAACTGTGATTTATTATTTATTATATTATTATTAACACATGATTAATGTTTTATCGAAAATCAAGTAAGAAAATTGTAGTCGGGAAAGCACGGCAATTAGTTACCCTACACGCGTTTTATTAATAATACACCATAAAATTGCACTTTATTTTCATGCAAAGGCATGCACTCTCCGCAAACTAAAGGCTGCGCAAGACATGACACGGCGGGATCAAAACTTAGCAAACTTAATTTACTTTCCAAAGGTTTTATTATTTTCAGTCTCTGTCTAGGAAAACTAGAAATTAGAGTTTCTCTCCACACAAGGGCTTGTTTTTCATGATAACCACTCTATATGTGTTTGGGCCTAAAAAATAGGCTTATGTGGTCCGGTTTTCTTACTTTTAATTTTTTTGCTAAATGGCTAATATGGACCAATTTTCATCATAATATACTAAAAGTTAAACCATTTTCATGAGTAATCTTTTATAAAGTGGGGTCCAAGAAATAGTCCCATGTGGTTTGAATTTGGTCCACTTCGTTTTTATATTGAATGAGTGTCATGAAACCTTTTGATCATAAAAAATTAGACCTTTGTCGCATATAAAGGGTTATATTTCCTGAGAATCCTTTTAAGGAGTGGAGCTCAAAAAATATACGTACGTAGTGCAAATTCGATAGGGATTATTTTTTTATCAATTTACTATTATGAACCAATTTTCGCGATGAGATATTGAAAATTGTATCTTTCTAACGGATAAAAACTTACGTTTACATGAGATGGGGGTTTGAAAAATGGCCCCAACGGAACCAAATTTTGCATGCCAATTTATAATGTCGAAGAATTATTACTCAGTTAGATATGTCAAAAAAATTTGAAAATTGCAACTTTTTTTCCATAGCGGAAAAAGTGGACCGACCCGATTCATTTTCAATGATATTCCCTCTTGGGTTAAAGCACGTCGATGTACCAAATTTCAACAAAATATCTCAAAAGCTAGGGCCAGTTGTTTGAACATAAGCAACCCAGATGGACAGACGGATGAGGGCACAGACAGGTAGACAAGCTTAGATGGATTCTGAATTGATCGGTCTATCTCAAGTCCTTTTGGGTCTTCCATACATACTCGAAAACTTAACGCACCCTTGTACTACAAGTGCTGTAAAGTAGAACAAAAAAAATATATATAAAAAGAGAACGCTTTCTTATAGTGTGCTGTGGCTGCTTAGTGCCGCTGTTCTCGTTTTTCGTAAGAGAGTAAGGAAACTAAATAACATTTTAGGTCATTGTAATGTTTTTTGTTATTGTCATTATTATTATTGTTATTATTATTGTTGTTGTTGTTACTGTTTCTAAGCGTAACACGTTTTTATTTATTCATTATTATTATTATTAATTAAAATGCATTTAATTGCCTTCACAAAGAAAGGTTTTTAACATTTTTATATTATATTTTTAAAACATTACACATTTCTTTTTTTTTTTTCTTTTTTTTTATTTTCGTTTTAAGGAAATTTAAAAAAGCCGGAAATGAAGTTAAAAAGTAAACGAGAAAGCGACTCTTAATATGAAACAAAATAAAATTTCTTTTATTCATAAATTATTTAAAGTAATTCCTAAGAACTTTAAATTTTAAAAATCTTGAAGGCCGTAAACAATTTGAAATACAAAAAATGACATTTTTACGGGCACATTAAAGACGCTCTCCGTATTTATTAAGGCATTCAGTATATGTTCAGTCTATATGTGTAATATGAATGTAAAGATTTGACTGAAGTTATTTTTATTATTCAGTGTAATCTCCCTTAAGTTCAATGCACTTTTGCGAGCGATCCTCCATTTCGTATAGCTCCCATAAAGCCAAATTGTTAAGAAGAGCGATAATTAAGTAAGCATAATCGGGTTCAAGGCCCAGCGCATTGAACAGCGCTCGGGTCATTATCGATCGATCAAGGCGTAACCTTTACGCGATCCGAGGCGTAAGCCTGCCAGACTACGGGCACTCACTATCTATCTACCTATCTCTCTCTCTCTCTCTCTCTCTCTCACTGTCTCTCTCTCTCTCTTTCTCTCACTATCTCTCTCTCTCTCTTTCTCTTCTATACGTGTAGACGACATTCCCTTGATTGATTACTCATAAAAAAAAAAATATAAATTCCCTTTACTCAAAAAGCCCTATTATGGGCTTAAATGTAAAGTTAATCTCTTATGTAAAGTTAAAATCTTTCGAGATTCGGGAACACATGGAAAAGTCCAACACACTTTGTATCTAATTCCTTTTAATTTGGTCATTACCAAAAGACCTTTAAGACCTTTAAGTTAGCAAAACATTGTTTTATTCTTCTGTGAACAGGGTCTGTTCTTGCGTGTACTTTCCGTCGGCCTACTACCAAGGTTTACAATATTCTTATCTTAGGCGAATTTTCCTTTTCAAAAATCTGACATCCTAAAAGCGAATTCAGTCGGCTCTGCAGTTTGTTATTGAAATGGTAATCAACGAATCAAACAACGAAATATAATTTATTGCTTATTCAAGTGTTTAAGATCTGTTCAGAATATCCTAGAGGAAGGCCTTTTACGTTCCAAAGTTAGGGGCAGAATACTGCAGGTTTCATTTTTTCAAATTTTTATGGACAGATCCGTTTGAAATGTTCATGGCCTCGGCTGAATCATCTTAAATTAACTGATTAACAAGAGCTCACACACATACACATGTCGCAAAGTTGGCCAAATATCTAAGACTGATTTTATAGAGCATTTGAGGCGCACTTTGCTTTTTTAAAAAGGTACGTACATTATACAGGGTTGTACTTCGAAGGAATGCACATCGATTTCAGCTAACTCGATTCCCATTTCTTATATTAAGCGATATAAGCGATATAAGCCCTTTTTGCTTCATTAGAGTGAGTTTATTTTAAGCATTAGCTTCTTAGTAAGGCTGATAACCGGTGATATAGAGTCCGTTCATCTACAGATGTTCGGTTCATAAAACAATTTAACTTCCACATCGGACTCAATACAAACTAAGGCGTGCAAACTTCTGGGAATTTTTGATCGAAATCCATACAAGCTTATGAAACCACATTTATTTTATTGCTTTGGTTTTGGAAATCCAATACATTATCCAATACGAAATCCATTACGTTTGGTTTCAAAGATTGGAGTTTGGCAGCAGTAGGCATACATGGACGAACCGATGCCCGTAATTAAGTCAGCTCAGAATATCAAGCTAATAACAAACACATAAATATTTATATACATACATGTATATATATATATATATATACATGTATATATATATATTTATATATATATATATATATATTTTTATATATATATATATATATATTTAACTCGGATGTTTTTTTTTCTTATGCGCATATGGCAATAAAAAGCAGGAAGTAATGTAGCGGATATGTCAAAAGATTCGGTTTAAGTGGAAAGTATACTCCGTTCGATTTCTTTGCTTTACGAAAAAAAAAAAAAAAAAAACTTATTTTATGAGAGAACGACTGCTCCATTAAATCTCAAGAGTATAAAAATCAAATTGTTTCTCTTACTCGTCACATTGTTGTCTTCCCTCGTATTAACTCACATGCATCTTAACTTATGTAATTTAATCTAATCTCTTCTAGAGGAAATTTTAGTCTTATTTTTATGATTAGATTTTACATTTAAGTATAAATATCATTGTAAATAGTGTAACCATAACCGTTTCCCTTCTTCTTCGCAGCTTATGAAGGCATAATTTATTGTTTTTTAAAAAAAAAGGCAAAAAGAAGAAAAAATGATGATCTCCTCGGCTTCGTTTTCCTGCCAAATAGTTCGGATGATAGTATTAATATTTTAGTTGATTTTTCATAAGTACAAGGGTGTGTTCAGTTTAAGCGAATGTATGTAACACCTAGAAGGGCTTGAGATAGACCCATCTTTTACTATACCGATCGATACGGAGTCACTTTCTGAATCGGTGTAAACTTCTCCGTCTTGTACTTTTGTATTCAAGCTACAAATCGCTTTTTTTCAGATATTTTGAAATGTTTAGCACATTGACATATCTTGGCCCAAAGATCAACGCTATCGAAAATGATTCGTTAGTGGAAAGCGCATCATTACGCGAACACTTTTTGATGTCTTAGGCGACCCGATGCATGGTATTTAGTGGTGGATCGTGGACGAGTATAATATTTTTGCTTTTATTTTGCTTAATTTTTTTTTTTAGTTTGAGTTTTCATAGCAAAATGATATATAAATATTTTGTCCATCATTCCTCGCATAATTCATTAAAGTTAAGTGTTAAGTGACATTCTTTTTAGCGAAGAATTATAATATAAAAAGTACACTCACTCACTGGTGGTTGTTATGTTATGCATGATGTGTCTATGGATTTCATATCAATTTTTCTTCTTTGACGAATGTCGAGCAACTTGAACTGAACTGAAAGCTTACACACACAAAACACAAAAACATAAACACGGCAATGAATACGACTATGACTGAGTAGAAATAGAAAAACATGATCTGTATATATGTTCGTACGTATGTAAATGAATGGATAGTTATACGCATTAGTGTACTTTTCATACACAATATGTTTACATATTCGTATTTATTGACGGTGATGAGCTTGCTTGGATCGACAAATGGATTTGCTATCGTCAGCTCCAATCAGAAAAGCGAAAGAAAAGAAAAAAGCAAAAAAAGAAAAAAAACATAAACAGACGAAATACGTCGTCGTTTGTTTACATGTTTGTATACCATAGTTATGTACAAGCAAAAAATAAACAAACAAACAACAATAACAATAACAAATAAGAAAACAATACTGGTCTTGGGGCAAGTCTTACTTATCTACTACTTTAAGCGAACAAACAAAGGTAGCGACGTGAAGCGGTCGCCAGTTGTAATTGTATCAATAACGTAATGAAAAGCTTCAAGAACTGCAAAAGTCATCAATAAATTTCGGATACGAAAACACACAAAACAAAAGTAAAGCTTAAAAAAAAAATCTTTAATTATTTTCTTCAAATATTTTCTTATCACAGACCAAAAGCTATTAAGGCAAACCTTCTCCTCGCGAATACCTTCTGAACAGGAAGTGCCAAGAATTATCACAGTTAATATACAAAATTTGCCTAAATGTTTTTATGCTTGGCATTGTGAATTCTAGCTATTGCCATGAGTCGTACAATTCACGCTGACTTTGTGTACACCATTTGCGCCTATTATCGCTTGGATGATTTGGTAGCGATCTCCGGATTCGATCATTATAACGGGTTTTATATTACGAATGTTTCGTAAAAGCTTTCTCGAAGAAAGCAAACCGTTGTCTTCTCTTAAGATCATTAAAACTGAAACCATCGACATTTTGCTTATGCCTATGCATTCACCAAAAAGCATCATTTCGATCACCTTTTTTGGTCGAATTGCCGCAATGACAATGAAGACAGGTTGCTGGAATTTTGGCATCAAGATTAAGAACCAGTTATGTTTGGGCCATACACGCGCGCGCAATATAAAAGAAAGTGAAACAGCCTCGGGACGGCAGCGGCCTTCTTTCACAATCCTCGAACCCGTAAAGATATGAGACAAAGGGTCATTTGTTGTTCGTTAGGATCATCTGCAAGTGATTCCGATTGGTGGATTAGCACTTTCAGATCATAATCGTTTTTTAACTTTGAGTTTTTCAAATTTGTGCAGAATTTCATGTTCATTCGCTTACTTTTGCGATGATGGAAATTTGGCAAAAAAGGCGGATCAAAACGATCACTTTCGATGGAAATATATCGTTGTTATGTCGAAAGCTGCAACAGGTAGAAGAATATTGACTATTGCAGGTACTTAAAATTATATTAAGCACACAAATAAAAGTCACCAACAAAACAACAACAAACAAAGGGTCAAAATGACTTAATCAGTGGAACTAGTGTTAGGTCCATCATTTTCTACTGATTTTTTCACTCTAATGAAGATTTAAAAGGCCTTCCTATAAACCATCTAAGAACAACTTACACACACACACAAAGAACAAATTCCACAGACAATAATCCGTTCCGGAGATTTTGTAGGCAATATAATGAAAATTACAAATCATGATCCGCCTGAGTGACCGAGTAAGCAAGAGTTTCGACTAACAACTCAATGATCGTGGATTCAAATCTCAAGTGCGATAGAGTTTTTACAAAGCCGACAGCCTTAGATTCTAGTTCTTTAAAACTTTAGCCTTGGAAGTTATTCTCTGGTTAGATTTATAATAATAATAATAATACAAGTCTTGATTAACTAAGTCGCTGCTATGCTTCTTTTGTAAAGGATTCAAAATATTCAACACTCGTAGCTTTCCATGTTCTCTCTATGACCTTGTCGATGATGGATTGAAACATGCTCTTTAGCTTTAGTCTCATAGACGAAGAGTATCTGGCATAGGTGAAAAAATAAGATGAAATAAAAATCTGTCTGCAGGACACTATTTAACATAGGAATATGCTCCAATCAATGAAATTTAGTTTTTTTTTTTTTTTTTGTTTACAAGTTTTCTTCAATTATTGCAGTTTCACCTAATAGCTCGGTTTACATTGCATGATATATGACAAGTAAGTTATATCCAGTAGGTGTTTGTGTGATTTTATCTGAAAAGCATTTTCTAAATTTTTTCTTTCGTTAAATTATAGTTTATTTACCCCACGTCATCCATAAGATTGTTAAATAGATTCAACGTCCCACTGATACGCTCACGTGCTGTCAACAATGATAAAACACTTCATACATGTAAAACCATTAAGTGCATCGGAAATCATTTCTTTTTCGCATGAATTTCACATTTTTTTTGGCGCAAATCGCATTGCAATGCTTTTAATGACTCAAATTTCAAGCGAGAAGTAAAAAACAAAATTCAATTGGGATGATCCATAAGTGTTCCTAGAATTTTTCCTAGCAATTGCTTTCGGGGCTGTCGCAATCATTTCTTTTCCTTCCTTTTCAATGCTGTTCTTTTCATCAGACGCAGAACATTTGCGACATCGCGTCAGTCCTCGTATATCCTTCGTAACTATGTTACATTTAAAGCAAGTGAAAAAATAATAGTGACCCACGGCCCATCAATAAAAACCCTACATCATTTCGCCTAATCCTGTTACTCATATAACGAGTTATCAAAATAAGATTTTATATGGGAAGTGATCGAAAGGGTTATCTGATTCGAATTACTGTCAGTACCCGATCCTCTCCCCCAATTTACTGAATTTCATTCATTGCGACTGTTAGGTTGACTACAAGAAAACGATGGACACACGGGTCGAGGAGCGGAAAAACAGACAAAATTTAATCTTTTCAGAAAGTGATTCAGGAAACGTTTCTGAATCGATCGGTATAGTGAAAGATGATCTATCTTAAGTTTTTCGAGTCAATTTTTGTTTAGAGAAAATGCTACTCACTTAACGTCCCCAGATATGTTAAACTCTCTGCCCGTCTTTCTCATTGCTCTCATCAAGAAAGGAGAAGTGACTTCCCGCCCTTTACAATGCGCTACCCGAGGGTTTACTAGGATACCCTTACATATCAGATTTTGTCGAGAAAATTGTCTTTCAAAAAGCTACGCATTGTTTCTCGATAGGCGTGCCAATATCGAATCTAAACTTCCCAGGCGGGGAATGCACTTTTCGAACAACGGATAAGAAACCTCAATACCTTCTTCTGCTCATCTACGGTTGTAACGAATCACCTTCGATTCTAATGTGTCTTTCTATTTCCGATGTTACAAACGCTGTGGCAAAATAAGTGAACTCGTTCTCTTAATGGGAATGGTTTTTTTGTTGTGGGACAAGAAGAAGCCCTACGTGAGAAGTGAGATTAATTTTTCACTCATGTGCAAGTGTATGAAAATATTTTCCTATTTACCTTTAGCCAAAAATAGAATGACCAAAGTGTTGTAACAGTAACTGGCTGCATGCACACATGTATGTAAAACACACAAGCACGCACACACACACACACGCATTTTCGGATTCGCGAATGTTTTATATATAACTTAGTAAGTTAGTAAATAACTTTTTGAAAAATAACTAGAATTTATTTATTTTTCGAAATAATTATATTTGCAAGCAAAAAAAAAAAAAAAAAGAGCGAAAAATAAATAATAAAAAAAAAAAAAAAACCATTCACGATTTCGTGCACTACACATATGTACAAATATAGTAAATAAAAAAAAAATAAAATTATTTAACAGTTCATTGTATAACGACGGCTGCTATACATATCCGTACGCCCACTTGCGCAAAATGTGAAACCGATATTAAAGTGAAAACGTAAAATCCACGCAATCAAGTATCAAAACTTTAAAACGCAAATATATTTATAGGCCACAAATATGTGTGCGTGTTAATCAATATGTTGTAGGTAGTCTGCACCAATAATTAGTTTTTTTTTGTTTTTTACCACAACGCCCGTCTGCATCAAATACGTAACGTTTTCTCTCATCGTCATCATACGATTGATATGAACCACGATCTGTCAAAATGATATCAAAGATTTACAGCTACGTGAGAACGTATATGGTCTCAGAGATTGTTGCAATGTCGCACAACTTGAACATGTTCAACCGATAATTTTTGATATATTTTTTCCATTTTAGAAGTTTATGATCATTTTTTCTTCTATTTTTTTTTTTTTTTTTTTCTTTACTGCGGTAATCAACAGGAACCAATAAAGTATTTCTAATACTACTAATAAAATTTCAAAAACCAATAATAATAATTATTCAATGAAGATAAGAATAATTGTCAATAAGACGTAGAAAAATTTCCAAGCAAGTTTGCAAGTGATGGGAAAGACTTTATTAATATGAAAGGAAAGCGTAAAAATTGTTTACATTCAACCAAATAATAAGCTAACACAAAGACCTATCATCCATCGTGTTAGCTTTATGTGCGTGGAAGCTCGAAGCAACATCCAGCATGGAGCATGGAGCATGGAGCAGCTTTGTATAGCAATAGAATGGATTCTAATAAGTAAGGAAAATATCAAGGAATTGAAGGGAAGACAATTAGAAAAGCGAATGAAACCTCCTCTGATCTATGCAGCATAATGGTAAAAAAGTCGAGATAAGTCATCGAAATGCAAAACAACTTTTGACTGCAGATACGGAAATGTTAACATATTGAAGAGTATTCAAAAACTCTTCAGTTTTTTCTTTTAGATAAAAGTGAAATTTGCAATACAAGGCCTTGTACGGGAAATTGTCGAGAAAACGATTCGATTAGAATTATTTTCAGTAGCGTTTGTCTTTGGTCCCAAAACACGTTAGTGTACCAAATGTCGTCAAAGTGTCTTAAAAATAGCAGCGTTTAGGTTGAAGATAAAAAAACAAAGCGGACAGACGGACAGATGGACAGACAAACGGCCAACACAATGCGGCTAATATACCCTTGTACCACAAGTAGGGTAATGCATAAAAAGCAAAAAAAAAAAAACGCATCAGAATCATAATCATAATCGTCGCCTCTCTATACGATATGAGACTCGTGCCTAAGAATTCGATATCAATTATTATATTTAAGTTAGGGTTAAACTTATATTTAATTCGTTAATCTAAATCTACGTCGAATGCGGGAAATAGTCGACTAGAAATGAAATAACGATCGGCTAACAGAGCCGGCCATTCGACCCTTTTCTGGCTTTGGCAATCGACACGTGCGGGCTTATGTCACGGACAACCTGTGCATTTTTTTTCATTTTCCCATTACGACTCACGCCGAAAGCTAGGATATGAAAAAGAGAAAGAAAGAAGGTTGAAAAGAAAACATAATAATAAGACATCTCTTAACCCCGCGTATGACAATTTTTCTCGAAAGCGATTTGTAGAACTGAGTTGGCTTTGAAAATATTACAAGTTCTCTATCGGTTACGGCGAGATGCCTCGGAAGAACATCAAGAGTCCCTCGACACTAAGTTTGCTTCTAATAAAGTTTTCTGTGAGATCATCGTAAGAGGATTTTCTGCGCAGTTTTACATGAACACCTGCCATTATAGGTACCACAAAGAGAACTTTTGTGTGTGTCGCGATCAAAAGCGAATTTTTTCCGAGAATTTCGAAACATATCTTAGTTGACTGAATCCATCCATCAACTGTGTAAAGAGGGTAATGCACTCCCTAACTCTCGCTAACAGATGGTTATGATGTGTTACAGGAAAAGGCATTTATTCCAAGCCATCTTTAACGGCAATCACTCATCAATTTGACTTCGTTCGACTTAGGCGACTTGAAGGATTTTAATTCCATCCAGCATCCAAGTCTTAGTAGGGGCTTAAATGTTTTATATGAGAGTGTAAAACATTATTAATATTAATGCTAGCGAAGTAGTAAGTAAAGCGCAAGACACTTAAGAAAAATCTAAAACCATCTAAAGCCTTGTAATGGAATAATGATGGGGTTAAAGAAGTAGAAATAATTTTGCCTTCGGACCTAAGCTAATCTTCCTTCCAGTTTCTAAGGTATAACAGTTTTTTTGATTAGTTATGTAAAGCGTTTGAAAAAATCAAAAACGTCCCTATGGTAACAAGCAGGTTAGATTTCAGAGTACTACGACAGATCTTAGAAAGTGTTTTCACCTCAAATATCTCTATAACTTTTTTTTCCTAAGGTTAACCGTTCGCATCAATTGAGATAGATAGGAAGAGTAAAGTTTTTATTAGTAACACGCACTACAAATGGTTTATCATTTATTTGCTTAGTTATGTAATTTATGTGACGTTACGAAATGATAGGAGGAAATTTGTTCCTCTGATCCCTACAAATTG
Organism: Glossina fuscipes; assembly: GCF_014805625.2. Lineage (NCBI taxonomy): Eukaryota > Metazoa > Arthropoda > Insecta > Diptera > Glossinidae > Glossina > Glossina fuscipes. The sequence goes on from NW_023998422.1 coordinate 9,340,446, forward strand.
CATTGTTTATGAAGCATTAAAATCAAAGGAAAGAATATTTTTGTTCTTTTACTTCATAATTGTTGTTGCTGTTGTTTGAAAATGAACGACATTTTTATCTTTATGTACATAAAAATGTATAGATAGATGTGTATTAACATAAGCACTACATATGCTTTGTTTTATTTTTATTAGTGTGGGGGCTTAACGTTGTGACTCGGTTGAGAAACGCATAATATTCAGTAGGCTCGTCACACATTTTCCTCTATACATACATATCTATATATGTATAAAGAGAGTACAATGTGGATGTGTTCATATGTATATATATATACATATATATATAAATATTTCATAAGATTTTCAGTTTAAAAACAAGAACATATGTGAAGAGGGAAAATATAAAGTAAAAAAAAGAGAGAGAGAGTGAGAAAGAGAGTGTGTGTGTGTGAGATAGAATAATGCAGCGGTAGAGGGAGAGGGAGAGGGAGAAAATGTAAGACGATTATCATGCAAACATCTTTTACATAAAATTGAAAGTAAAAATCAATTACACCAAACACTCAATTTACATTGAAGAAGACAGATTCACTTCATAATCGTACTAATTGAGATAATAATTCTTCATAGCCAAGGTAAGAGTAAGAGTTTGTGCAATTTATCTCTTCTTTTCTCTTAAGAATAATGACTTTAAAGTGTCCTTCGAAGCATTCATTCACATGCCTATGAATATATTATGTTATGTTTATATTTTGCTTTTCATTTTATTTTTATTATATTTTGATTTAATAGGTGATCGGCCAAGTCATCAGCCATATTTATGTGTTTTTCAAAGGCATCTATTTACGTACGCACATTAAGGTGAACGCTCGATATAATTAGGTTGATTGCTTGCGTTCCTTGTGTCGGAATGCAGTATACCTTGTTCCCTACCACACATTCACGACTCCTGGAACGAGGTGTGATGGAAGCAGAATGTGTGCTTAAGAAAAAAAAAA
>NW_023998422.1:9341432-9349393 GCF_014805625.2 Glossina fuscipes
AACACGGAAACAATTCCGTATTACTTAAGAAACGTCGATTAACTGCTCCTAACCGCTCATCCGCTCATTTAGTTTCCCATTTTTCTTCATTCTTGTATCTATTTCAAGAGTTAAGTTTTTCTTTAAGCAAATTCCTTGTCACAGTTTATATTTTACCTCCTGTGCGATCGCTTATTATTTATTAATTTGTTTTATTAAAAAAACAAGTTGTTTGAACATCAGTCCGCTTTCACGTGATGTTTTGATAGAAGAGCATCGGTAACATCTATATCAATCTGTATCATTCAACAGACGCCCCTCGATTCAGAAACATTTGCATTTTGTTTATATATTTGGATTAAATTATCGTTTATGTCCCACGTGTGCATTTCAAATGATAATTTTGAATTCTATTTATTATAATTTTTTATTTATTAAGTATTTTTAAGTAGCTAATTTGAAACGAACTTGAATAAATTTTGTGCTTGCACTTAACACAGGCATTATTACTCCTATTAACGGTTACTTGCTCTTTTTACGGCATTGCCGCTGTTTTTTTGGTTGTTCTTTTTTTTCCTTATGAATTTGCCATGCATTGCATGCATTTTCATTTGCGAAATTATTAAAACAAAGTCAACGAAGACCAGAAAGAACAGTACAAAAAAGAAAGGAAAAAGGAAATTACATAGCTTTTACTCCGAATCTTTTAATATCCAGCAGACTTGCTTGTATCTTTAGCTCTTTAGCTCTTTCATCCACTACCGAAATATAGTGGCACACTCACTTTAACATTCCGTTTGTAACTTTCTTCGATAGGTTACATATACATACAAAAGGTCCGAGCAAGATGCATATATATCTGAGAAATATACATATGTACACATATGGTATATAATGAAAAGAATTACTATCTAGAATAAGAAAGGAAGTATATTTTGGATCTACCGGAAAGTACTGTCCGTCTTCCCGCCACAATATATTTCAACAAGCATATGCGTTTAAAGCATATTTGGCTCTCTGTTCTCTATCACTGGATGTACTAAATGTACACTGTACACTGACCTAGCGACTGAACGAAAACGAAAGTAATTCATTAGGTGAGGCGCGATTGCGTACCCATGGCTACTGATTAAATTCATTTACGCTAAGCATTTTGAATAATTTCTAACAAGAAATGCTACAGGAGCGTAATGGATATTTGGTAGACGGACAGTTTCTGATAGAAATTTCGAATAGATGACTTCGATCTTTCTGATAAGCCAAACTTTGGACTATCCGCCTTGATCGAGAAGGATACTGTCAAGATCATGTTAAAGCAAAATCCATTTTTGACAACATCGAAGATTGTGGAAAGGTTTAATTCAGCTCAACAAACCATTTCGAAATCGAAGGATTTGTTTTATTCTCAAAATGGACAGAACTTCTCGGTATACCTTTTTCATCAATAGTAATAGTTTATATGTATGTACACACAATGTACGTATATACGCGTGCGTGCGTGAGTGAATTTATATACGCATGTGCAAATGTTCTTAATCCAACTTACTGGTTTAGGAATAAAGTGCTTTTCTCCTTGAGGCCCATACCCCATGCACCTTGCTCCTGCAGCTACGCCCTTACCTCTTATGAGTGGAGGAAAATAAAAATCGTATCACAAGCAGTTAATCTGAAAAAAACTACCTTATGCTCGTCATCGCGCCATCTCCCTTCAGCCCGGACTGCCCTATACGTATATATTTGTAGCCAAAAAAATGCAATCATCTTCTTAAACACCTCTCAAAAAGAGAAAGCTCTTTCGATTATCCCGCATTTAATCCTTTCGTATTTTCGCAGGCTCAATTCGTATTGTTGCTCTATGTCGACTCGGAAACGTTTAACGACCGCTTTTGCTGGTTATGCAATGCGGGAACATTGCTCAAAGTGAACTCTATTGTGAAGACGGGCTTCATCTTGAGTATCATCCTATTTCTTTTCAATATGAGTTATAGGCTATACTCCACTGCTAATCGAGTGGTCGTAGAGCCTATATGATATTATACCTAAACAGGTTATAATCTTTGCTTGAGTGATATTTTTGCAGCCTCATACAGCGATTGTTAGGCAGATAATACAAAAAGATGATTTATTTGTTCTCAGATACGATTCAATAGTGGGCCAAGTTCTTCAAGCAATGTGGTTGGTTTTTCGAAGACAAAGCTATGAAGCGTTAATCATTATGTCAACATAATGACTGACTGATGGACGAATTAAGATAGCTTAACTGTTTAAATTATCAATTCATCAATTATTACGAATCAGAAAGTTGAAAGCATACAATTAGGCATTAAAATTATTCGATAAACTTAATATACCCGCAGTAGTGATGATTATAAAAATACGTACATGCAAGTGTCACTAAACGATTATAAGCCACACACACACACACACACACACACACACACTGTGTACACACACCAGACGCTGCTCTTTTTTTTTTTGTAAAAAAAGAAGCAAATAAATAAAGACCGCAACATTCGTGAGACGCATTTGAAATGCTCAGAGAGATGCGCGCCGCTTACAGACTTATGTAAATGTAAATGTGCTAAACCAAATTTGTGTACATGCGTGCATAGGTACCCGCGTGAATAAGCCCATAACCAACGAGTTAAGCACTTGTATTTGCATGTAAAACACATATCACGTTTTTTTTTTTTTTTTCTTCTCTCATTTCCTATCTTCTTCTTTTTATTTTCAACAATAAAAGATCAATAAACTTTTTATATAGATTGTCGTTAAATTAAAATAGAAAAATAACATAATATGTTAAAGCTTATTAGTAGATATCGCTACGCTCTAGAACTCGAACATATTTACACGTGTTAAGCGGTACACACTTACTGCAATGAAAACATTTTTAATTATTCATGTGCGCGCTTTTAAATGTGCGTCTTCTTCTATATGTCTAGGTATCGAGGTCAATAGTTTCGCTATAATTCTATGAAATGTTACAAAATCTTTTGGCGAAATCAAACGCATTCTTTAATAATCTATTATAAAATGATAAAATTTTGGAGAGAGTGAGACAGAATGAGATGAGGAGAGATGAGGTAGGGAGATAGGCAATTTTCTCTCTCTTCTATTTTATTATTATAAATTAATTAAAGAAGAATTTCGTTATAGATCGATCATCAATTGAGTGTAAGCAATAGAATATCTTACATACATACATTATTATTATTATTATGTCAATCATTTAAATATTCAGCCCTTTAAAGAAGAGCAACAAACAAAAGAAATAATTTTCTTTCATTTTGCCCGCCTCAGTTTCTTCAATATGTATTTTTGCAGCGATTCTCAATCATCAAAGATGATCGTACCGTGTTAGCAAAAATTTTCACATCAAAATGATAACAATGCAAAATATTCGCTCCTTGTCACTACACTTTGAAGAAATTAATGCAAAATCATTACCTTAACCTTTTCCTTTAATCAATCAAACGCGTGATATTCGCTACTTTAGCTCTAGTAACAAAAAAAGCCTTAAAATCCTAAAATCGGAGATAAAATAAAAAAATGGATATGTTTAAGCCAGATCAGCCGTTTCAGGCTAATAAATTATTTGTTTATATAATAAATTAAACTCTCGATCCATAACTATTATGCTTTATTGAATTCGGATGGCAGCGGTTAGAGCACAGAGCACATTTACAAGATCCGCCTAATGAGCCTTAATGGTCTACCAGAAGCTCAGTGGTTCTTTGGCTAGTAAAAGCCACAATCTTTGGTCACTAAGAAACTCTGTCTCTCCGTACCATACTATTGACCGTTTCCAAAAATTGAAATATTATTCTAAAGAAATATTCTTCGCGGGGAGAACGCCTCGCAGTAGCCTTTCAAATCAATCGTGATCTGATAGAATCGATCCGTCTTTAGGATCGTTAAAATCAAGGTAGAGTCATCGAAACTTTACTCAGAGCAGCAATTTTTTTATTTACTTATTCATCTTTCCAGCCGACTAGACGATGAAAAGCCTCTCTTTTACATGTCATCAAAGTCGCTAAAGTTACAGACTTCGCGATAGGCAAACCAAGGCAAGCGTAAATCATCACTCAGTTCATTTAAAGCATAATAGTTATAACTTTATTAATTATATTTTTCGAAACACTGTTCCCTTATCCGGCGCTTTATCAGCTCTTCTTGCTTCCGATTAAAATAACATGAGGGAACACCATTTGCTCTATTTTGCTTATCTTATAAGGTAATCTATCTCTAGCAAAAAAGAGCTTTGCAACAACTTTAGAGGACTTGATCATTGACTAACCAGCCTTTCAAAGTTAGCTCTACGTAATGATGGCTACGTTTCGCAACGTAGGTCTATTCCTTTCAACTCCTAAGTCTCTTTGCAGACACTCTTAGATTCCAGATGAAGTCGTGCAGCTTAAATATCTGCTCCGGTTCTAGGCCGGCTTGGCTTTGCCGGAAAAGCTATATAGATTTATAGGAGTGGTACAGTCAGAATGTCTTCAAAAACTTCTTAAGTAAATTCAATTCGAAATTCGTATGAATGCGCCGCTATATCGCTATATCTAAATCGTCTCTCTCTATACCAACCGTTTTGAAACAAACGACATCATACCGCTCTACCGCGGATCCTAGTGACCCCGTTGCAAAGCAAAAGTTTTTTCACCTTAGCATAAGCTCGCTTTGCATACACTTATCAAATACTTCTTTAAAATAAATCTCGTTCCCCTATACGTGTTATCTTTGACCCAAATGCGCGAACAAAGACAATTTCCCTTCCCCTTGGATTAGTAATAATGTATTGTAAGCATTTGAGTGTTTGCTTACACTTTTATAATAAGTAATACTAACGGATATTTAATTTAACTTTTTGTATAAATAATTAATATATAAATAATAATATGTATGTAAGTGCATGTACATGCATGTACACAAAGTTGTAAGCAGTTTATTAAAAACTTAGATTTTTGCTGTTAATAGGATGACGACGGTGCCGTCGACTGATAACATTCAAATGCGTTCATGTTATTGTGTGGTGCAGTGCTTGCTCGCTCTCAATATTAAAGGTTATCTTTCCTTATATTCTAATCTCCTCAAGCATGAATGCATACATCAATGTTCGTAATCCAACGAAGTGATGCATCAACATCTGAGTAATATCAGAGTGCATTATAGATCCCATGAAGTATTATGAAGACCTTTGCTTTACTTTGATTTGTTGGTTCTTCGCTTTCCTGAATCGTCGACCGTCTGGCCGCTTTATGATTTCTGCGTCGACCTGATGAACCATTACTCTATTCGTTGACACATTCATTTATTATGTCAAGTTTGTGATTTTTTCTCCAACCCACCATACATTAAACGAGATAGCGAACCGTCCATGCGTAGGAACGTCTGGATGTCCCTTTATAAAGTTCGTTTTCCCTTCTGTTTACTAAACCTATGTTTCGTAGGAGTTCGAACCAAGTCGAAACGGAAGCATGATGGGAATTTGCCACACTAACACTACCAATTCTTATAGACTTAGTGGAGATAATGTTTGGAATTTGTCATTTCCCTGTCTCCCTCACTTCACCTCTTTCTGATCATCACCTTGTTACACTTATAGTGGACATGTTTTGTCATCAAAATTTCCTATCGGTGACACTTTGCTGAGCAATCGCGCGATATTCGATCTCAGCCTATCACTCAACGTTCTTTGTATATGTTAATCACGCCATCGAATGCTGCGCGATTTTTATAATGAAATAATTATGTCTACGAAAAGGTTACTTTAGGTCAACTTTTTTCGGCGAGGTTTATGTTATATTAATGTATTGAAGAATTAAAGTAGGGCTTGGCTTACCCCGGAGAGCTCGATAGTCTTTCGAAGGCTATGAATAAAAGAAAAACAAATTTTTATCGCACAATTCTTAGGTAGTTGGCTCAGAGAGAAACCTTATCTTTCAAGTGCGCTCATTGCATAGTACGCACTATTTTGAAAGCAGCTTAATTTTGTCTTTATATTTTTGTTTGTTTACTTACTTAAGACTGACGCTAATGTTTATTTAAAATTAATTACAGTAATTCTGTGACTGCGGAACAGTTTCAAGTCAAAAAAAAAGCTAAACTTATATTATCGAACAAATATCACTGTCTTCTTTCTCAAAGCAATTGAAATCGTAAAAGGGAATGAACTGAAGATAACACTACCGCCTTATAGCCACGTAGCCAAGTAGTCGAAAAAAATAAATGAAATTTGTTGGCATTAAGACAAAGAAGATATATCTCCGCTCTCGCTTTGCTACGTAGACTGCGTACTTCTTAGGATCTCTGAAAAGCCAGACCATTTTTCGATGAGAAAGCAAACCATTTAGAACAAGCTTACTTAGATAAGGCTTGCAGCTCGTAACTAAAAATATTTACGTTCAATGTTAGGTCCTTATATAAATTTTTCTAATCCTGAACCTCGCAAACACAGATGGACATATGGACTGGCGTGGCGAAAGAATTTTCTACTCGTGAAGGACAAACACCTCGAACTGCTTCAATACACCTTCTAGATGTTTGCATTCGTAATTATTGGCTGGTGGTTATAATAACGAAGAATAGTAAATTGAACCATAGTCACTGATGGGCTGTAGACCTAAGTAAAACTATTTCTATCTAATTTAAATTTCCTATATAGGCATTTGGAATCCCGTGTGCACCAAACGCAGAAGGGCAGATCGGCGTACATGATTAACTCAAATTAGAATCTTCCCTTTGTGCAACCTTTAACATCTATTTCGAAATCTTTCAACTAAGATGTTGTGCTCGTTCGACGATGGTTACAAAAAACAAGGCTAGAGTCTGTCAAGGTTATCTTGACATAAGTTTAAAAACTAGAAGCATAGAAGTGTAGATTTGGATTTCTTTATGAGTTTTGTGAAAATATCCAGACACGTATGGACGGACAAATGTATAATGCGAAATTGATGCGCATTTCACCAACACCAGAGTAAGAACCAGAGTAACAACATATTCTGACAAAGATAAATACTCCAAGCAAGCAAATCCTCGAGGAAGGCAGCGAACTGCAGCGTCTCTAGTTGATTAAGAAGATTTTTTACTGTTACTTAACAAGTGTCAAAAGTATTTGTTTCTCTTTGCTTTAGATAAATCACACAAGTTTTTCATTGTATTCATGCATATGGGAAGATATGTTTACCTGTGTTTGCGGATAACTACATCACTAAATCGTATCACAGCGAAATATTTAAAATATTTTAAACTCTATTAAACGAGCATATACATGCATTACTGTCTACCGATTTAGACAATTGTCGTGCGAAGCGAAACAACACACACGCGAAGAGAGATACTAACAACTAACAAAAAAGAAAAAACAATAACAACGAGCAACAAGAATAATAACAACAACAAATAAACAAAAATATAGAAATATCAATACAAGCATACTAACACGAACATTGGATAACATTTTTATGCGCATGCGTGTCTGAATTTATTAAAAGAACAGCAACAACCGCATTATAACATACACTTACAACATGAACATATGTATAAGCTAATATACACACATACATATAAGTAAAGTATAGCCATAAAAATTCTTGAGTAAGAATTCAAAAAAAAAAAAAAAAACAACAACAACAACAACAACAACAAATACACATAATGACAATCTTCAAGAGAGTGGAGAACAAAAAAAAGAAAAGATAAAATGATAAAATCCCAGAGAGAGATACATAAACAATATTAGAGTGGTTGCATGCGTTTGTGTGTTTATTAATATCAGAAGTGTGGTTTTCATTCAAGTGTGACTTTATGACTGCAACAGAATTTTAACTGCCACACGCCGTCATCAATATTCTTGAGGAGTTTTGTTTTTCTTACAAACGACATTCTTAATGGCAGACAGGATCTACAATAATGCATCAAAGTTCGCCTAACCAACCAACCATCCATCCATCCATCCATCCATCCACTTTACCATTCAG
>NW_023998422.1:9354393-9367872 GCF_014805625.2 Glossina fuscipes
ACACACAATGTATATCTATATACACATATTAACAGTGACGTAAAATGGCTTAAGGTCACATGCATATAAACATATATATATATATACATATATATATATTTGTCTAATAAGCCGAAGTCATGGTCTTTATTAGAAAGTTGGTTTAGGCGATTAATATTAAAAAGTTTGTTGTCTGTTTTTATTATTCACACAGCTTATTATTTATAAATCATTTCAATTAAAACGAAATACTAATGGTTTGAAATTAATTTCAAAATAATTCAAATTAATTTCAAGCAATAAGAACTCGCCTCTCTTGGAGCGAAATTTTGCCATCGCTCTCTCAGTCTAATCTACTAAAGTCCTGATATATTTTTTAAATTAAGAACGAGTCACTTATGTCGTACGATTTTTAGATAAATTTCACGAAGTTTTTGTATCAAGCCCTTGTTCTAATAGACCCCAAGTATGTAATTATCAAACCGGAATTTACCATTAGATGGTCCGAAATGTTATTGTAGTTACTTGCAAACTACAGTTGACATCTGACGAAGATCGTCAACTGAAAGGAAGCCACATTTTAACGCAACAGCATTGTTTCTAATAGCATTGAGCATGAACTAGTTTTGTGCATGGAGACTTGGGTTTGTGGTAATAAATTCAAGCCTTTTTTGATAATCGAGGGCGTACTCGTAGGTTGATCATGCTTATTCCCACACCGAACTCTACTTGGTCTTCTACTTGATGCCATTTCTATATCTCTCCCACATATAGTAGATGACCATCTTTTTTTATTGTGGGTATGGTGTGTGGTTGGATAACTGCGTCCCAGCTCATAAGATAACAATTAGATTTCAACTTTCTATCCCAACTTTTGCAAGCGTAAACAGCGGCAGCAACAAGCATGAGCTAACGCATAGGTGACAAAGACTTGCCACTGCCAAGTCCAAGTGTTCGCGGGCTCAAATCTCAGTGCGTAAGGCCATACTTCAAAGCTGAATAAATTTTTAAAAGGTGTTTACTTTGCACAGGAAGCGATTTAGCTAAACTGTTTACTTTGAACTTTGCTGTTACAACTGATCGATGTTCTTCTCTGTAATGTCATAGTCTATGTCTTGGATGCTAGTGCTTTAAGACTTAAGAGTTCCATTTCCAAAATTTTTTCCCATAAGCAAGTTGCATGAACAGATGTCACATGGACGGATGGAAGGACAAACAAAGAATATAGTAAAATCGAATGAGAACGTAATGTTGCTCAACAACATATGTAGTTTGATGAGACCTCTGATGTATACCGCTGGGTATTACAATTGCAAAAGTCATTATAGCATTTGTCTGATAGGCATCGAAAAGAGGTTTTGCCTTACACCAAGCTTTCGTTCAGCTAACGAGGAATTCCTTCCTGCTTTCTTACATCCTAGCATAGAAGTAAAAACTTTATATTATGGAGGTGGTCTGCTCCCAATCTGCAATACAACGTAAACCGAAACGATCTTAAAATTTTTGCGAAAAATGGCGACTTTGTAGACGAATAAACGACTATGAGCAAATTGAGACATAATCCGAGACTTAAAGGATGTGTTTTATGAGACTTTATCTGGCCTGTATACCTAGAATAAGTCATAAGTTAGAAACCTAGTTAAATTTACTGCGTTGCCTTCTTTCGTTATGTTCACGCTAGAAAATAGTTACGGGAGAAGTTAAAGATGGGAAAATCATTGTAAGCGCATGCTACTACAAAGCATCTTGATAGAGCACTTTTTAGCCTGTAATTTGCAATAGCTCGCCAGCTTGCCACACACATGTATACAACACAGTTTTTTGAAGCTTTAAATATAAAGAACCGATCTATGAGAGTCGATCCGTACCTATATCGAGCTATAAATAAATCCAGCTTAAAATAAGTCTATCTTTGAATATATAGCGATTCGAATAGAGTTTTAAATCATTCAGGCTTTCGGTAGATCAATCTTTTAGCAGATCGAATCTTGAATACCATGATATTTGAATAATTCTGTCTTTGTATATGCTTGGTATAAGCAGGTGAATGTGGTTAAAAAGGACGAACTTCGAATATGTTTAGCTTTGAGTAGATTCAGCTATAAATAGTTTAAAACTTTGAATAACTTGAACAAATCGAACATCGAATAGATCGAGTTATGAATGAGTCTAGTTGCGAATGAGTCGAGCTTTAAAAAGGTCGTACAATTGGGATTAAGAGTGAGCCGACATTGGGCTAGATCGAGCTATGAATATGTAAATCTTTCGATAAGTTGAGCTGTAAATAATTCGAACTTTCAATGAAAGGAGCTTCGAATATGTCGAACTTCGTACTTCAGGCGAGCTATGAATAAGTCGAATCTTAAATGTAAAGATCTAGATGAATAAGAAGAGCTAGAAACAAGTCCATCTTTAAAAACGTAAATCTGTGAATACATTCAGCCATGAATAAGTCAAGCTTTGAATAAATCGAGCTTTAAATGAATCAAGCTCTGAATATGTGGAGCTTTTTAATAACTCGAGCTTTAAATGAAACGTTCGTTATATTAGTCGGCTATGGATAAAACAAACTTTGAGTAAACCTGAAGCTTTAGATAGATCGAATTTTGAATACCTCGAGATTTGGATAAATCGTACTTTGGATAGGGCGATCTTTGAATAAGTCGAGGTTTGTGCAGATCAAATCTTGAATGTATTGAACTATGAACAAGTTGATCTACCACCAACAAGTCGAGCTTTAAGTGCGTCGAATGGACGGAGCTTTGAGCAGATCGAGTTTCGCATAGGAAGAGCTTTAAATTAATTAAGTCTTGAAAAAGTCGAGCTTTGAATAGAATGGGAATAGGATGAACAAACGATAGTCGCTTGCACCTGCCCGAAAATCGCATGTTACGTGAGAAGTGTACAAAAAATGTTGAACATAGAGGAGGAGGATTTGCTTTAATTCTTTTAGCTGAATATGCTAGAATTTTATTTCTAAGAATATTATTTTATGTTCTACTTTTATGGATGGAGATGTATTTTCTTTACTTTTGTTTTTATTTAAAAGTGACTTTTATATCATTTTCGAGGGACTTTGCAGCCAGCCAGCTAAAGAGCAATACTTTAAATGAAATTTAAATTCTTGCACCTGATAGATAATTAAATGAATTAAGTGCTTCTAATCGAATCTCCCGTACTGTTAAAGACAATGATTATAATATGTAGCGCCGGTTTTGCCGCTTATACCAGAAAAGCAACGAAAAAAAAAAAAAGGTTAAAACCTTGGAGTACAAAGTATTCTGCCATCAATCCCGGTTTAAACGGATGATATGAGTTTAACGCTTGATAATGATGTTAACGATGATGATAATAATAATAATAATAATAATAATAATACTGATTATGTTTACACATTTTTTTTTTTTTTTTTTTTTTTTTTTTTTTAATCGAAACTACCAACGTGGTCTGTAGAAATGCGAGTAATTTAAGTCTTCTCTCTATTTCTTTATATTTAAATAATATTTGCTTTACACTTCTTGTTTGTAATGACACGCTCACGTCTACTTAATTGAAAAAAAAAAAACGGATAAGGTAAGCGTTTTTAAAAATATTGTTAACTGTTTTGCATAAATATGTACGTAAGTATGTACGTCGATTATACTAATACGTACCAATATATGATATATTTTTGTTTGCTTTACACTATCGCTGAATAAGTGTTTTTTTATTATATTATTATTTTTTTTTTGCTTTTTTTTTTTTTTTGTTTTTAATTTTATTTTAAACAAATTTTTTATACGAATTTAATTTCGTTATTATTACGAGCGCAAAAAACAAAAAAACAAAAAATAAAACAAAACAACAGAGGAAAGAAACGTCTTCTATTGAATGTTTAATTCAAACGGGGTCAGCACCGTTTACCATATGAAAGAAGAAAAATAAAATAAAAATAAAAATTATAAAAAATACCGCGCGTCAGATATTTTTAAGTCGGCAGTGAAGAGAGAGCAAAGAATCAAAAAAAAAAAAAAAGCAAAAAACTAAATAAATAAAAACAATTTCTGCTGTTTCGTACTCCAATTCTATGAAAACTTTTGAAAAAAAATGAAAAAAACTGCCCGATCTGAAAGCGAAAGTTGAACGCGTGTCTAAAAAATTACATGAAACAAAAGCGAACCGAAAGAATCAATTAAATGCTAAAGCTTTTTTTTTTTTTTCATCGGCTATAAGCGCCTGCAATATACTCTTTTTTTCCTTACACTGTTATATTCCACTAGAGCTGCTACTGCCGAGAAAATACTTTTCTTTTCCTTTTTTTTTTTTTTTTTGAAATTTTCTTTTTATTTTTCAAAGTTTTAACGCTATTCACGGTATCGCTTTTTCTTTTTTTTTTTATGATATCTTTTTAACTGAAAACAACCAACCGTTCCTTATGACTGCTTAAAGATGACTAAAGAGACTAATAAAATACGATTTGCCTGCTTGCTTGCTTGCTAGCTAGCAGCCTAGCTATCTGCTTTGCTGGTATGCTTGTCGTTGCTTAAACTGACTGGCACACAGATCTATCAGCAAGCACCCAACGCTGAAACTAAGCAACAAGACTTACTATAGACGCAATAACTGATTGTCTTTCTCACCGCAACGGTCGGGCTAACAGCGAGTCAATTAGACGTTCAGTCAGTTAATCAGTCGATGGGATAGAAATTCTTATCGAAACGGCATTAACTGCAAACAGTAAAAGCCGCAAATCCGCAAAGATATACCCATGCGCTTGTGTCTGTATATGACTGCGCACGTTTGCTTCTGCGAATGTCTAAAAATGTGATATAAAGAATCCAGAAAACCGAATCGGTCACAAGAATCACATACTCACCACACACACATAGATATTCACTACCCATACAACTACAATTTATGATAAACGCTTCTGCTTAATATACAATAAGCTACAACGACAACGGCTTATCAAAATTCCCATATGATTTGTAATTAATCAGGCAACACTAACTGCAAACACTTTACACTTTGACATCAACAGTCAGTCTTACGTAAGGTACAAAAAAAAAAAAAAAACAAGGCATCTATTTTACCCAGTGCGACCAAAGAAGTGCATTTATAATTCTTGGTATCCAGTAAGTCCGATAACTGCCGGTTACGAACTGCATTGCAGCAGACACATAAAGTAGGAATTTTTCTTACAATCGAATGAAATATCTTTTGATTGCAAAATTGGGGTCGAGTGGCAAAATTCAAACTACAATCGAGTTTATTCTATACGGGGTACAAATCGTACAAATCGACTCTAGGTGAGTAGACATAGATCAAAATCGTGGGTTGTTTTCAGGCAGCTTTAGCCAAATGGTGTCGTGGTGACAATAAATCACTTAATCCAATTACATTCATCGGATATCCCCTGAATGCCTGAATCATGGTGAAATAGAAGGGTAGGGGCGGTCGAAGGAGTTTAAAGGCATAAAAGAGGAATGTGTGTGTGTATGCTTGTGTAGGTTCATGTAAGAACGGTTTAGCTTAAAAGCAAAATTATTGCCGTTCAAAGTCCCGTGCAATGACGAAATAGTTTTCATTAATAGTGAACGAATCGGTGCAACGACAACCAATAGACTGTTACTTTAACATCGTCGGAGTAAGCAATTATAATAGATTTGTCATACCGATTATATCCAGAAGTAAATATTACAGTCAGTGATCGCAAAACTGTGAGTAGCGACAATTCGCGTGTTTTTCATTTTCTTTTTATTTTTAGTTCAAACAGTGCAGGAAAAAAAAAGTACATCTCATGCATCCTCCTTTTCCCCCTTTGTTCGCTTGTCATCGAAAGCTTGGCAGATCACATAAACAAAAGTTTGTCGAGCTTTTCCAGTTCAGTCAATTTCCAGTTAACATTTTCCTTATATATGAGATGCATTTCCTTAGTCTAAAGATTGATCGGAGAATCTATTCACATTTTTCTTGTGAAAATTTTCATCGCCAATCACTTGTAGAACTTTTCAAATTTCTGGAACTAGGACTACGCTAAGCGATCGTCACAAATCTCCTTTGAAGTCAGCTATATATCTTTAAGGGAATTCTGCAGGCATCTAAACAAATAATAACCGAACGAAGCAAGATCCATATGATATGGTGGATGTATGCAAATTTCCGCTTCAAACTCTTTCGATCTTCGCCACGTCATTGAAAGCACGGAGTGTGAGAGTGTGTGCCTATGCGTTTTTTTTTTTTTTTTTTTTTGAGCTGGAATAACCTTCGAAAGGTGCGCCCGTGGGGCACGTCTAAAACCCCTAAAAGCCAGCCATACTCCAATCCCCTGTGGTATGATCGTTTAAGTAAATCTTCATAGGGAGAGTAGCCTACGTGTGTGTGTATTAATCAGTCAATCCAGGATATTCCCATATTTTCTTACCTCCATTCTTGAACTTTGCATACACGATAGGTTTACCGTTACGATTTATGATATCTCAGAGCCCATTAAGGGGTGTATATTCTCGATCGAGTAGAGCTGACTTAATTTCGTTATGGTTAAGCAGATTCGCTTATGTTAGAAAAAACACAAAAAAAAAAAGAAAGAAAACAAGTAAGGGCATTACAGGCGGTGAAGACCGCACGCTTAAGTACTTTATACCATTCCACTTAATACGAAACTTAATTTATTTTCTTGATGAGACACTTTTCATACTTTGTAGCCACATATCTTCTGAAGAAGCCCTAATACGAGAAGGTAAAATGTGAACTAACGTGGTTCATATGTGACAAAAACTATGTTCTTGCCAAGTTCTCTCTCAGTTCAAAATCTTTTGTAATTCACAAGTCAAGTGTTCTTATCGATCGTAAGGACCGTTCTATGTCCGCCAAAGTTGTCAGACCTATAGTGCAGTACTCAGATATTCTCTCATCACGAGGTTTAACAACAACAGTTTTTATTATTTATTCTCGTAGCTTGGCTTACAGGCTTTAGTCCTGACAGGCTTAAGAATATAATTATCTCTCCAGCTTTAATTGTTTAAATTGTGTTCTAAGTCTCTAGTATTACAGCGAAGAGTCACAAAGATGATCCGAATTCAATCTGCTTTCTGTATATTAAGTGCTTCCATATATTTTGATCAGCTGGATGGTTGAGAACTTCCTATTCGAGGCGCAACAGTATATCAATGACATTTCTTCCAGTGTGGGTCCGACCGTTGTCAAGCGAGAGGTTCGTAATATACTCTTAAAGAAGATAAGTTCTTAGTTTGGCTTTGGTCAGATGGTGGCCAAGGTTGTTAGGTCTTATTTTGATAATTGGTGTCAGTTTGTGATAATATAAATAAAAAAAATGTTTAGCAAAAATTACATGTGGACTTAATTTTAACTCCTAAAGGAAAGTTTAAAGGGGCCCACTCTTTTCAGTATATTCATTAATGGCCCAGTTACTTGTTGCCAAGATTACAATATTCCTTTTTACGCAGACGATGCACGACTATACTTTTCCCTTACTCCTCCACTGGGACTTGTGGAGGTAAACGAAGGCTATCTTGATGTGTATGATTCCGACTCTCTATCTAATATTGGAATGGATGATGCAGTGATTGACCTCGTCTAGAAGTGAAGAAAATGTCGATCTTATGACTGAGCGGCTGTTCTGAGGAAACTGTGTTTATCCTCCCCGCATGTGCCAACTCAAGCTAAGCTGAGATTAATTAAATGTCTTGTTATCCAATTTATATCGTAAGGAGCCAAAGTAGCGCCTCAAGCGCTAAGCTACAGTCGATCGATGATTCGAAAAGGCATTTTTTAGTCAATTCGTACGGTAGCCATGTTCCCTTCATTTGGTTTTGCCCCACTACATGCGTCTGCCAAGAAAGTCAGTTTATTCAGCAATTGCTAAGCTGTTCGAAAGTTCTTTGAGAGTTTGAGCTGGCTTTACGTCCAAGAAGTCTTGCAATTCACTGTTTTCCAACTTTTTTAGTCCTCCAGGCCTTTCTGTGTCATTGACATTAAAATGACTACTTTTAATCCGTTGAAAGCGGCTATTGGGATATGAGGGAGCAGCATCAGCTTCTAAAAGCGTCCAATGGGCTTCGGCAGGAAATTTCTACAAATCAAATAATAAAAGTAATGAGTGTCGAAAATACAATTTCGAGCGCTCCATGATTGCTGTCTGTCTAGACTCAATAACTCAATAATACTAAACGGAAAGGCCAAGATCACCAAATTTAACCGTTGGTATGCATTGACACATTACTTTATCACTTTCGCATTTTGCTGATCAAAATATATGCAAGCACGTATTATTTATAGTGACAATATATTATATAAAATGTTCCTCCCTCAAAGAAAAACGAAAACGTTTATGACGGAGAACTACATAGCTGCATAAGTTTTATAGAAAATATCTTGAAAGAAATATCAAAAGTAAACAGTGCAAAACTTTCCTAAGAAACTTTTCATATAACCATTAACATTAACAAAAATGAGTTATAAGTCCGACTATAAGTCTGTAACTGCTGGAGCCGGTCTTTCGCTAAGATCGGTATATATAAATACTCGATACATAAGTTGGAAAAAATAAAAATGATAATAATCATTGTGCGTTTAGTCAGGTGCAATAATGGCGATTTTAGCTTACGAACTGAACACTGAGTAATTTATCAATGATGAGAATATATCTTACTATTCCACTGAGCGTGCAATGAAGTATAAATATATTCTTCACCAGGAGTAAATTCTGAACCGATTTAGCTTGTCCTTCTGTCTGTGTACTGTCTGCGGTACATATCCTTGTGGTCGCAAAAAAAAAAGCCTTAGACTTCAAATTCGGCTGAAACATTGTAAGGCCTCGCACGCCGGTTGATATTGAAAGTGGAATCAATCGGTAGAAAGACACGACCACAGTAAAACATAATCTGAGGCTATCTCTATTGCCAAGAATAAAAACAATTTCTGGCTCAAATTTTTTCTCATTACTCATGATCTACAGATGTTATATGTTGAAATCTTGTGTAATAATCCCGAAGGCTTTTCAGCGCAATTTATTTGATTTCAATGGTATTCTTTTCATTGGTACCTGTTTGGATAAAACTTGATTCTTAGAGATTTTTCAACGATTTCTCGTACGATATGTCTTGGAAGTAGAAAAATTGAGATAAGTATTTTATTCGGTATTCTAATGCAAGAGAAGAACAATGAATCGCTTGTTCCCCTAGTTCCTAAACAATTTATTCCCAATTTTTGACTACACATTTCCCAGTGATTTTTTGAAAATATTTCTTCTCTCGTACTAACTAAATGTATATATATTGGAAACAAAGTGCCTGAAAATTAATCTATTTTACCTTTTCTTTTTTTCTAAAAGGTTTTCTTCTCCGTTATGATGGGTTCAATGAATCTTGGTATGGCTTCGCCATATATTGAAGCTTTCGGTATTGCCAAAGGCGCTTGCGCGAAAGTTTTCAATTTAATCGAAAAAGAACCTACGATTAATCCAATTAAGGCGATCGGAAGTAGTTTAAATCAACCCTTAACTGTTTTGGAATTCAAGGATGTCGATTTTCATTATCCTACACGTGAACGGATGAAAGTATTGGATAAGTTAAATTTAAAAATCAAACGTGGACAAACAGTCGCTCTTGTCGGACCTTCTGGTTGCGGCAAATCCACCTGCATACAATTGATACAACGGTTTTACGATCCTCAAGGCGGTGCCATCCATTTTAATGATGTAAATTTAAAAGACATTAACATTAACTGGCTGCGAGAACGTATTGGTGTAGTAGGTCAGGAGCCAATTTTGTTTGGCACCACCATTTACGAGAATATCCGTTACGGACGTGAGGATGCGACGCGGGAAGAAATTGAAGCGGCTGCCCGTGCCGCCAACGCTCTAATGTTTATAAATAAATTACCGAGAGGTTTATTTACTATGGTTGGCGAAAGGGGAGCCCAATTATCTGGTGGACAAAAGCAACGCATCGCCATCGCTAGAGCTTTAGTTAGAAATCCGGAGATTTTACTTTTGGATGAAGCTACTTTGGCCTTGGATACAGCCAGTGAGGTAAAAGTGCAGAAAGCTTTAGAAAAGGCTAGGAAAGGCCGTACCACAATTATTGTAGCTCATCGCTTGTCAACCATACGTCGAGCGGATTGTATTGTAGTTATTTTAAAAGGTCAAGTAGTGGAAACTGGTACTCATGATGAATTAATGGATCTGAAGGGACATTATTATAATTTGGTCACTAGTCAAGTAGGCGATGTTGAACCCGTCGGCTCTCTAGATATGACGAAAGAGAATGAATTGTTAAATAATGCATACGACGAAGATGAGGAGCAAATAAAATTTCCGCGAAGAAATGACGATGAAGATGGAACAGAAGCAAAAGAAAACAAGAAAAAAGAGTATTTATGGCCGATTTTGAAAATGAATCGCAACGAATGGCCGCAAATAATCTGCGGGTGTTTGACGTCAGTGATTATGGGTTCGGCTATGCCTTTATTCGCATTATTGTTTGGTTCAATTTTGCAGATCTTATCAGTTCGCGATGATCCCGATTATGTACGAGATAACACAAACATCTACAGTTTGTATTTCGTCTTAAGTGGTATCGCGGTAGGTGCAGCAACTTTTCTTCAGGTAAAGTCCACGCAATTTGATAGGACCAATCATGTTCATAGTTTCGCCGGGAATCTTTTGCAGATTTATTCTTTCGGCTTCGCCGGGGAGAAGTTAATCGAACGTTTGAGGGGTTTTATGTTTGAGGCAATACTGAAAATGGAGATCGCCTGGTTTGATAAACCTTCCAATGGTACTGGTAGTCTGTGCTCACGTTTATCGGATGATGCTGCCGCAGTGCAGGGAGTAAGTACCGTAACAAGATAACTAACTCTTTAAATAGTGCTAAAATCGCGAAGAAAACTTGCGAAGAAAACTTGCGTATACTTAGCTGATCAGCTAACAAGCAGATTATAATCCTTTTCCCGCCTTTAACACGTGCCCTAATGAGCGGTTTTCGCTACAATTCCTTGAATGTCAGTATTCTTTGGTCTTTGACGCTTCACCATTTCCTTAGTGCAGCGAACTAAACTCATTGTTCATTGAGTATTTTTATATTGCTTAAATGCTCGTGAACTGACTATGATATGTTTACACGAAGGTGCCTGGACGAATTTTCTTCCCAAGCCTGAAATGTGCTTACTAATGAACTTAGTTTCTTGCATTCATCTTAGAAAATATATTTTCATAGACTATTTTTCAAACTACGAACAAGTACATACCTTTATGTGGATCATCAAAGAATAGTGGGGCACAGAACATCTAAAAAAATTTCGGTACAGTTAATATTTTCGCTTTACATTGCTTTCGTGATCTAAGTTTCATCATGAAGCACTGGAAATTAGACATTTTTGCCATATGAACTTCACCTTTCGTTATATGAGAGAGGGTTGAAAAATTGCCCCAGCAGGTACAAAGTTTGCATACCAATTTAGAATGCCCAAATACTACTTCTTGGAAGCTTTTGCTGAAAAATTTTGAAAATTACAATTTTTTTTGTATGGAGCGTGGTCGAAAAAGTGGACCGATCCGAACCATTTTCTATGGCGTTCGTCCTTGAGCGAAAATACGTCACTTTATCAAATTTCATCAAAGTATCTTAAAAATTGCGACTTGTAGTTTGAATTCGGACAGACGTACAGTCAGGCTTTAGATCAATTAAAATTATGATACGGAATCGGTCGACATAATAAAAGATGGGTCCATCTTAAGCACTTCTGCGTGTTACCTACGACCGCGCTAATTTAATATATCCTCTATCACACGTGATGTAGAGTATAAAAAGCTGGCTTTTATGCAAAAAGGGCTCAAGTCGATGGTACGATTTCGTCCATCAAATATACTACCAATGAGACAAAGCGGGTAATTAAAACCAGAGATTGCGCATGTTAACTCCAATCGCATTTTCTATAAAATAAATCCTATATTTTTATTTAAACCCTTATCAGAGACTGATGGGAAGAGAGATTCCTGGGAAATCAATATTCTTTACAGATCCATGAATGATCACACTTATGATAGAATGTATTTAACAAGTAAGAAAGTTAAATTTCTTCTATTTTGAAAATAGAAGTTTCTGCCGTATAGGCATGTGGGCGTTGTAGGCGTGTCCTTTGAAAAATTAAAGTCAATTCTAAATTCTTTTGCATATTTGTAGGTGATATCTTCATTTTTGAGACCAGGAGAGTGCCAAAAACAAACAGTGTAGTGGATTACGTACACTATACAGTTGCGCAGGCAGACAGATGGACGGATGGACATGTTTAGGGGTGTTCCAAATTAGAAACTAACCAAGAACTCATGTATTTTATTGTGCTCAATACCACCACTCGGACAGACAGATGGACAGACTTGGCTTAATCAGTTCAGAATTTCAAGTTGATCAAGAATATATATATACATTATAGGGTCTCTGAAGCTTCCTTCTGAATGTTACACACATTATCAAAAAACGAACAAAATGAGTTCACCCCCGTCCTTTAGTGGCGGGTATAAAAACTGGTTGTTGTTGTCATTCCTTCCTATCTCTTCATTTGGCCCATAATATCTCTTCTCTTTTTCTAAAGATCATAAGTTTTAGGTTTCACTGCTCTTAATAACTTGTTTAAAATAATTTTCCTATTACTTGTAAGGAGTTTGTAAATTAACCTCTCACAAAAGGATTTTCATAAAAAGCAGGTCTTTATAGACTTTACTAAGCGTATATGTCGCCGGTTCACGTCCCTTTTTATGTTAGAGTTCTAACGAAAATTACGCCTTTTTGTGGCAACAAGGTACAATTTTTTGACGCTTTATGAAGAAGATAGCTGAGAAGAATGGTATTAAGCGAAGAGCTTTATAGTATTTATTGGTCAAATTCCAAAATCAGTTACATCAACAAAAGGCGGCATCATCCAATTATCCGAAAAATCTGATTAGTCTCTCGGCGCGACGCCAAGTTGCTTCCAATTGCGATGAGATATATATATATATATATATATATATATTCGTCAGTACTGTCTACAGGATGGATTTAGCTTTTTCCTCACTAAAACAACCGGAAAATTTCTTGTTGCATTTTCCAATTTTTCCGTCTGCTCCCACTGCTCCCGTCCCCCCCACTTCGTTTCCTCAACGCAACTATTGCCTCGCTGTATGTGTCTTTTTGTGTGAACAATTGATCATCAGCGATCTCTTCGATCGGCATCTAAGTTCACTACCCTTCCCCGGTGGCTAACTGGACTCATTTATCAGTTCGCTTTGTCCGCGTAATAAAGATTTAGTACACGGATAGAAAAATACCTTTTTTCGCAAGTTTTCCTGAAAATACATATATGAGTCGCAAGTTATTTCAAGGAAACAAATGTTCGTCCCGGAACTGCATGTGTAAAGGAAATAGTGTTGCTCTCTTTTCTTCTTAGGCTACTGGACAACGCATTGGCACCGTCATACAAGCATTGGCTACTATATGGGAAACAAATAAATATTCAGATAAA